>NW_026623932.1:204218-248995 GCF_030028575.1 Malurus melanocephalus | reverse complement strand
AATGGGATGGGATGAGAGTGCAGGTGAGGATGGGAGAGGGATGGGATGAAAATGTCATGGGAATGGGGATGCAGATGGGGACAAGAACGGGGATGGGAATGGGTTGGGATAGGGGTGGGGGTTGGATAGGCATAGGGGTGGGTATAGAATAGAGGTGGAGGTTGAATAGGGTTGGATGTGGATGAAGATGGGATAGGATCTGATTGGGATGGGGATGTGGATGGGTTGGGATAGAGATAGGATGGGATTAGGGACAGGAATGGGTTTGTGCGGAATTAGAAATGGGAGGAGATGGAATGGAGATAGGATAGGGACAGGATGGGGATGTGGATTGGAGTGGAATGGAATTGGGGGTGAGAAGGAAATGGGAATTTGGGTAAGGATGGGGAACAGGGATACAGGTGGGGATGGGATGGGAATGGAACACTCCACCTGTTCCCACACTCCTGGCACCATGGATAATGCCACGGGCTGTGCAAATCCCACATTCCCCTGGCAGGAGCTGCCCCCTCAGRCCGGAGGGGATCCCGTGGATCTCGYGGCCCTGGCCGTGTCCTGGCTGCAGCGGGTGTGTGAGCTGCTCCAGACTCCAGCMGAGAGCACAAACGAGGGCGAGCTGGCTGCCTTCGTGTCCTATGCAATCACCTTCCCATGTGACTTCCAGGGATTGCTGGACACCTATTGTGTCAGAAGGTGAGGGTGCCAGGACTGCCAGGGTGGCTTTGCCACCTCCTCCTTGGTGGCCTTGAAGGAGGAATTTTGGCAGGGCTTGGAAACACTCCTGGATCCACCCAGGATCCGTGTCCCACTTGTCACTGATGCTTTCCCTGCCCGTGCCAGGAGTGGCTTGCCCAATTTCTGTGCCGTGGCCTTGGCACTGCACCAGCTGGGATACCGGGCCATCGGAGTGCGCCTGGACAGCGGGGACCTGGCCCAGCAATCCAAGGAGATCCGGCGAGTGTTCCGAGCCTGCGGAGCTCAGTGAGTCCCACAGCAGCCCTGGGATGGGTGTCACTGATCCCTCTTACCTTCACCTGCACCCAGCCCATCACCCATCATCCTGCTGGGATTTGGGAGCCCTCACGGCTCTGGGGTGCTAAGAGCAGATCCATGGATCTCCCAAATCCTGCTCCTTCCAGCTTCCAGGTGCCCTGGTTTGGGACCATCCCCATYGCTGTCAGCAACGACATCAGCGAGCAGAGCCTGGAGGAGTTCAGGAGGGAGGTCAGGAACCTGCTGGCACGGCTGGGATGGCTCCTGGGGTGGTGGTGGCACATCTGGGATGTCACCGGGCTGTCCTGGTGCTGGCAGGGCTGGGATGTTGATGGTCTCTTGTCTCCTCTGCTACCTCAGGGCAGTGAGATCGACATGATCGGCATCGGGACCAACCTGGTGACGTGTCCCCTGCAGCCATCGCTGGGCTGTGTCTACAAGGTACAGGGGGCAACCTAAATCCTRAATGTCCCAGTCCTTGCTGAGCCACTTCCAGGTGCTGCAAGCCTGCTCTAGGGTCATCCAGCCCCACTGGAGTCAGAATTACAAAATAATTGGGATTGGAAGGGATTTTTGAAGGTCATCCACCACCATGGGCAGGGACACCTTCCACTATACCACGGTGCTCCAAGCCCCATCCAGCCTGGCTCTTGGATACTCCCAAGGATGGGGCAGCCACAGCTTCTCTGGGAATTCCATTCCATGGCCTCCCAACCCTCCCAGGGAAGAATTTCTTCCCAATATCCCATCTGTGTCTGCCCTTTGGCAGTGGGAAGCCATTCCCTGTGTCCTGGCCCTCCATCCCTTGTCCCCAGTCTCTCTCCACCTCTCCTGGAGCCCTTTTAGGCTCTGAGGTCTCCCTGGATCCTTCACTTGTCCAGGCTGGACATTCCCAGCTCTCCCAGCCTGGATCCAGAGCAGAGGGGCTCCATCCCTTGGAGCATCTCCATGGCCTCCTTTGGATTTGCTCCAGCAGATCCAGATCCTTCTGCTGTTGGACCCCAGGGCTGGAAGCAGCTCTGCAGATGGGGTCTCAGCTCAGCAGGGCAGAGGGGCAGAATTCCCACCTCTCCTGCTTCCCACACTTTGGGATCAGCCCAGGATACGGGGGAATTTCCACATGCAGTTCTTTGCCCACCAGAACCCCCAAGCTCTTCACAAGCAGGAGGAGGCAGAATGCCCAATTTTGGGGTGGTTTTAGGGTTTTTAAATAGTTTTTTCCAGATGATTTTTCCTCAGAGAGGTCACAGTTGTCCATCCTTTCCCTTCCCCCACAGCTGGTGGAGGTCAATGGCTCCCCATGCCTGAAGCTCACGGAGGAYGAGGAGAAGATGACGATCCCAGGGATGAAGACGATCTATCGGCTCTACGACGCTGCTGGTGAGTCTGGAAACCCTTCCCACCATCCTGGGGGAATCTCCTGCTCCGTACCCCGCTCCCTGATGTCCTGCTGGCAGGTCACCCCTTCATGGACCTCATGGCCCTGCAAGAGGAGCCGTCGCCCAGCGCGGGGCAGGAGCTGGGGATCCGTGTCCTGGGGCGGCTTGGAGAGACCACCAAGGTCATTCCCACCAATGTGGAGCCCCTCCATCGCACCTACTTCAGGGATGGCCAGGTCAGGGCTGCTCCCATCTCCTGGGGGGGGGTCTCCTTTTCCATGCTGGGTGACAAACCAAGGGCAGTGGTGGCTTCTGAGATGCCCTAAAAACTCTGGTGCCAGCCTGGACGTGGTAGCTCTTAGGGATTGGTGCTGGGTAGTGGCTTCCCCCATGGATCTTCCCCGTGGATCTCCATCCCTGCAGGTGTGTGAACCCCTGCCCAGCCTGCCCGAGGTGAGGAGCCACGCCCAGCTATCCCTCAGCCTGCTCAGCCCCGCTCACCGCCGGCTCCACGAGCCGCAGCCCTACCCGGTACATCCGCTGCTTCCCTTGCTCCCGCTTGGGAACGCCACYGGACTCGGTGGCCTGAGCAGAGCCACCCCAGAGCTGACCCCTCTTATTCCCGTCCCCAGGTGGCCGTGACGGAACGGCTGCACCGGCTCTTCCTGGAGCTGCGTCAGGGCGGCCACTGAGGCGCTCCCTGCTCGTCCCCGGCTCCTCCTCCACGCTTTGTTTTTTTTTGGGAAGCCCAAGTGACTCGTTGGGAATTAACAGCTCTAATTTAGATCTTTTTGCTGCCTGGTGCTAACCCGAGGAACCTGCAGGGATTGGGAGAGTGCCCTGGGGTCCCACAGGGAAGCTGGGAAYGCAGGGATGGGGGAGGCAGAGCTGTCCCTGCGTCCTCTGAAAGTGACAGTCCTTCTGTGCCCGCCTTGGTGGCCCTGCCAGCTTTGTGGCCTATCTTTGTGGCCCTGCCAATCCTGTGCCTTTTCTGGTGGCCCTGCTACTCCTGTGCCTTTTCTGGTGGCCCTGCCACTCCTGTGCCTTTCTTGGTGGCCCTGCCAGCCCTGTGCCCTCCTTGGTGGCTCCCCCATCCTGAAGCTCCTTGGTGGCACTAGAGTGAAGTCTGGGGTGCCACCAGAAGGGTGATGTGGGATATTCATGGCACATTCTCCTTGCTTTGGCAACTCCAAACTTCATCTCCATGGCCAAATTCCAACTTTTCCCATTCTATCCGAGTTCCCTGGGATGTGGAGGCTGGCTCCAGGCTGATCCTGGCCCCAGGTTGCCACCTGCACTCTCTAACCCCTGTTCCCACAGGAAACGTGGCACTAACCCACGCTGAGCTTCAGACTAAGCAAAAAAAATTAAATAAAGGCCTTTTCCCACCACGGCTCCGACCCTAATTCCAGTGAAAAACCCTCTGGAGCTCCACTGGGAATGGGAAGGCAAGAGGAAAATCCCCAGGGACCAACCCACCCTCCCCTCCATGGTTTGGATCTTGGCAGCAAATTACAGGGAAGAAAATAATTAAGAACTTAACAAAGCTGATGGTCTTTTGTTTCTGGGAATTCCCACAGCACTGTATCCCATTTTAAGACAGGGAAAAAAACTCCAGGAAAACCAGATCAGTTTGCTATAAATTAGATTTTTTGTTTCAGAGCAAAGCACCAAAGGTAGAGTCCATCGTACCTGAGTAGAGATTTTCCTGAGTTTTTGGGAGAGAAGGAATGCAGAAAAAAAGTAGGAGAGTGACCTGCACTTGTCACCCTCACAGAAAAAATGCAATTCCTGATGTTCAGGAACCATTTTGGTCCTGTCACTGGGCAGAAAAGCTCCTGGGTGTCTTCTTTGTGCGTTCCCCTCTGGGATTTATGGATGTTGGGAAGATTCCCAATCCTTTTGTTCTCCAGGCTGGGCAATTCCAGCTCCCTCAGCCCCTCCTGGTAGGAGATGCTCCAGTCCTTTCATCATCTCCGTGGTTTTTCCTTGGATTCTCTTTGTCTCTCTCCTACTGGGGAGCTCCAAMCTGGACCCAGTTATTCCAGGTGTGAGTTGGCAGAGCTGAGCAGWGGGGAAGGATCCCTCCAGGACCTGCTGCCAACACCTGGAATGCCAAAGAGATCCCAAACCACGTGTCCCAAGCCAACAGGAGCAATCCAAAGCTCCAAGTTTTGTTAAATTTACTGCTCTCTGCATTAAAGAAGGAAAAAAAGAGCAGGAAGGGGATTGAAGCTGCACATCTGGGAGTCCTGGAAGCTTTCCTTGCAGTTTTCCTTGTGGAATCTGGGCATCCCACTGACTCCAGGCACAGCTTCCCACTTTACAGCAGAGAACCCCAAAATCTATAAATTTATTTACCTTAAGGAATGCCTGTTCCCATCCAAATCTTAAATTTTCCTGCAGAAGATTGCAGAGTACTCATTTTTTCTTCCATTTTTGCCCTYGGAATTCTGGTATTTGACCCCAGAACTCAGAAGTGGGTGCAAAGATGGGACAGAAAGTGCTGAAAGTGAAGTTGGACTTTGAATCCTGTGCACATTTTGCCAAAAAGAGGAAGCAGCAGGAGTCTGGATGTTGCTCCTCTGCTCCATCCTCCTTCCAGTTTTGTTCTTGGAAAAAGTCTGGTTTTAAAATTTTGGATATCCATTGTTGGAAATAAGGTATGGTGGGTAAACGTGCCAGTCGGTGCTGGAGAAGGAAGTGACACAGATTTAGAGGTGGGAAATCCGTCCTGATCTGTCTCAATCCCACCTGTTTTTTTTTCTCACTCCACAAATCCAAGTGAGGATGTTCTAGGGAAAGTGAGGTTGTGGTTAAATCTGTGGATAATTCCRTGTGTTTTGATTTCTGCTGGTCCCAGCTTTGGAGGGAAGGATGGCAGGGAGAAGAGGATTTTGGGGAGGCTCCAGCTGCAGAGTACCTGGAGAGCGAGGAGGGTGTGGAATGTGGAGAAGGAGAATGAATTAATGTCAATAATTCCAAGTCCAGCTGCACCCAAGGACCAACTACCACCGGGTTAAGCCAGGATTTAACAAACCCAGCCTGCCTTGGATAATCTGATACCAGCACAGGGGGGAAGAGGCAGCTCAGAGCACCCAGACTCAGCTGCTTCCACCTTCAGGGAYGATCCAAGCTCCCGTTTCCAACACCGCTCCGTGCCACCAGCCTTGGACAGGGTCACTTGTACAGTGCCATTTTCCTGCTCTGGTACAGGTACATGTAGGCATCACAGAAGAGGCGTTTGGCCACCCCATCCATGTCCCGAGGCTGCTCCAGGGCCAGCACAGCCAGGGGCAAGTCCAGGTATTTGGCAACTTCTGGGCACAGCGTCACCGTGGGGATGTTGAAGCCGTTTTCGCCACCTAAGGCAGAGAGGAGGAGGAAAATCCCAAACCTGATCCCAAAGGGAGGAGTTCCTACAGATCCAGTGGATCCCAGCTCACTCCACAGCCATGCAGAGCCCTCAGCTGGGAGATGTGGGGGCCAAGAACGCTGGAAGAGGATGGATGAGGGGAGAGCATCCAGCTTCCAGTGACTAAAGGAGYTCCAGGAGAGCTGGAGAGGGATTTTGGACAAGGGATGGAGGGACAGGACACAGGGAATGGCTTCCCMCTGCCAGRGGGCRRRGTTGGATGGGATATTGGGAAGGAATTGTTCCCTGGGAGGRTGGTGAGGAGATGGAATGGAATTCCCAGAGAAGCYGTGGCTGCTCCATTCCTGGAATTGTTCCAGGCCAGGTTGGAYRGGRCYTGGAGCAACCTGGGATTGGGGAAGGTRCCCATCCAAGTGGGGTGGAACTGGATGAGCTTTAAGGTTCCTTCCAACYCCAACCATTCCATGATTCCATGATAAATACAACATGGGGAAGGACAGGAGAACAATCCGTGCTCAGGAGCTGAGGGAGCCAGAATGGGATCCCAAATTCCCTGTTTGACCACAGCCAGAGGCTGGAAGCACCTGCAGGAACTCCCACCTGCTCAGCTTGGCCACTCTGGAATCTTAATTAAATGGAAACAAAATCCAGAGAGAGCCTAAATCAGACAGGGAGCTTGAGAGGAAAAAGTGGACTGAGCAGCCCCTGGCAGCTTCCCAGATCCCATTCCCAGATCCCATTCCCATTCCCTCACCGTGTCGGTCGGCCATGCTGTCAAAGAACATCCAGTGCTCGCTGCCGGGGCCGTATTTCACGAAGGACACGTAGTGACTGGTCTCGATGCAGAGCACGGCAAAGAGCTCCAGCTTCTCCCGRGGCACCTGCTGGCAGCCCCGGGCGCTGCAGCTGCGGAATTCCTCGGGAATGTGCAGCCTCCGGGGTTTGTGCGCTTGGCGGCTGCGATGGGAGTGAACCTGAGGAGAGGGGACAGGGTGGTGGTGGCAGAACTGGCCCTGGCCCGAGAGGAGGAGAGGGCAGAGGGCAGATTCCTGATTTATTCCCTGCTGATGTGACTCCCTGCCTGCCTGGGAWTGGTGGTGTGGGAACTGCCTGGCASCAGGAAGCTGAAACGGGACCGGGTCACCCTCCCAGAGGCAGAAACTGTGGGAATGCTCATGGAGAGGCAGCAGGGAAGGCTCARCGCTCATTTCCTGCAGGATTGCTCCTTATTTAAGGAAAAGGTTGTCCAGAGAAGCTGTGGATGTCCCAKCCCTGGAATTGTTTGAGGCCAGGKWGGACGGGGCTTGGAGCAACCTGGGATAGGGAGCAGCATYCAGGGGRTGGAGCTGGATGAGCTTCAAGRTCCTTTCCAATCTTTTCTGGGATTGCATGATTATTTAGGCTCTGATTATTTAGGCTCATGTGTATTTAGGCTCTCCCCAACCTCTGGCTCCTGGTGGGAATGACCCTCAGGAAAGGGCTCCTCTGTGCCCAATCCCTGCAGGAACAACAGGGAAATGTTGAGATTTTGGGAGGGTTCATCCTGCTGTCAGCTCCCAAGGTGGATTTTGGGAACAGCCATGGAAAATACCTGTCTGGAGCAGGAGCTGCAGAATTGCTTCAGTCCTGTGGCTGCAAACACTTTGTCCTTGAAACACTCGGAGCATTCCAGAGTGGCCACGTCTCCGCACAGGCAGCATTCCCTGGGACCTGCCAGGGAAAAACGGAGCTCAGAGGGTGTGCCTTCTCCAGATCCCACCTAAAATCCAGCTTGTCCTCCCAAAACTGGCATTTAGGGAAGAAGAATCCCACCCCAAAGAACGTAGATTTCTCACAGACCCTCACCCGTAACTTACTGTCCAGCAGCAGATCTGTTATATCCAGCTCCAAGGAAGGRATGATTTTGCTGAACATTTTGTATTCCTTCCCAAAACGTGGCATTTGGATAATGAAGCAAGATGGGATCTGGGAGAAGAAAGGGAAAAGAGTCACCCAGCCAGAAGAGCCAAATTCCAGAGATTTTTCTCTACATTTGCTGTCAAATTCCAGAGATTTTTCCCTAAATTTGCTGTTGTTATTCACAGGACAAAAGGGAAACAGGTAAAGCAGAAACCTTTTCCTGAGTCATGCTTGGATTCAGAGTTGGATATAAAACATCCAAGACCTCACAGGTACTTTGGGAAGTAAGAAAAGCAGGAAAGAGAAAGGAAAGTGGACTCACCTCGACCAGCTTCAGATCTGAGGACAGGAAGGAGCGCTCCACCAGCTGCTGCACGTCAGGAACCACCAGATCCTCCTGTTGATCCATAAATATCTGGTAGCAGTAACAATCRTGCTCCTTCTGGCCTCCTGACCTGCCAGGAGAGGTCATGGGATGGGGGATGTGGTAACACAAAAATTGGGAGTTTCCCAAGGTTTGTCCTGGGAGAGCTCCTGGGCTCAAGGCACTGAGGGTGGTTTGGTGCGACACGAGGCACTTTTTCCACCCAAAAATACCAAATTTGTGCCAGGGGAAGAGGAGATAAGCAGGAATTGTGGCCTCATCATCCCTTTGGAGCACCACATCCTGCTCATCTAYGCAAAATTCCATTTTCCCTCGATATAAAGGATAATTTAATATTTAAATTCACAAATGGATGCTCTGATGAAGGATTAATTTAAAAATGCATCCAAAAAGCCAAACTCAAGGTGAGCTGTGTGCAGATCTCCCAGAATCCCCACAGGCWGCAGGGAAAGGATTTCCTTGGGATGACCCCGTGCAGGGGAGCTGCAGCACAGAGTCCCCTTTGTGCCCAGCCTTTCCCAGCACTCCACGATCCACGGCTCGAGCGGCRGCCCCACAAAGGAGCACAGAAATCCAACAATTCCCTTTCTGTGCTCCCGAACAGTACAGTTATTTTTGGCTTCCTTCAGCCTCTCATCCTCTTTGTAGAGTCCCAAAAAAACTGGGACTGCATCCATGGACTGCCTGTTCGAGAGGCTGCGGGAGCTGAGCCAGCTCGGCAGCCTGGACGCATCCCAAATTCATCCAAARGCTGTCGGATATTGCTGGATCTGCCCTTGAGTCGGGCATCACCTTTCTCAAATCACTTCTGGCTCTCCCCTGGGGATGGCACAAGGTTTCCATCCCCATTTTCTGAAGGCAGCAGTCTCCAGGGAGAGCTCAGAATTGTCTTTTTCCAGATGGAATGATGACAACAAGGCTGCTGTTAAGAGAAGCAGAAGGAGCTGCGCGAAACTCAGAGCTGCGATTTCAAAAAACTCGGATGGAAAGGGACAAGTGACTGCCCCTCCCCGGGATCGTGAGGAGGAAAATTAATGAGCCTGGCCTTGGGAATTGCATCCCTCAGCTGTGGAAACTTACTGGAGTTTCAGCAGTGGCTCAATTCCCAGGATCTGCTGCATTATGAGATTGAGGAACTCCTCGGGATCTGGAAAGTGAGAGGASAGGATGGGTCACACCATACCAGGAATGGCCTCCAAGAGCTGCCAGATAAACCCAAGCCAGCGTTCCATGAATTTGGAATTTCCTCTTTTTAGGTTAGGGGACAATGGAGATGAAGGCTGAGAGTGCTTGGTTAAGGCACAAATCCCAAGCAGGGAGCAGGAAAATGCCAACCAGCCTTCAGATCCRGCACTTTCACAGAATCCCAGGATGGTTTGGGTGGGAAGGGACCTCAAAGCTCATCCAGTTCCATCCTTTCCCACAGGCAGAGCCACCTTCCACTATCCCAGATTGCTCCAAGCCCCACCTGACCTGGAACAATTCCAGGGATGGAACAGCCTCAGCTTTTTTGGGAATTCCAYCCCAGCCCCTCACCAMCCTYACAGGAAGGAATTCCTTCTCAATGTCCCATCTAACTCAGCCCTCTGGCAGTGGGAAGCTATTCCCTGTGTCCTGTCCTTCCAYCCCTTRTCCAAAATCCCTCTCCAGCTCTCCTGGAGCCTTTTTAGGCACTGGAAAGAGTTTTGAGGGTACAGAGAGATTTAACAGCTGAAAGGATTTAATCACTGAATTTTTACACCAATTAACATCAGCACYTAATTAAAGCACATTCCTGGGAAAAGCACAAAGGGAAGTTGCCTGGATGAGGCAAAACCCAGGGAAGCAGCCCCGGGAAAGGCTCTGGAAAGCTCCTTACCTTTCTCAGCGTTGGTAAAGCTGGAGCACTCGCCCTTGTCCGTGAGCTGCTCGCGGAGGTGCATCACGCTGCTGGCCCTGACAAAGCCAGTCCTGGGAACAACAACCAGCTCCAGGTGATGGGAATCATGGAATGGCTTGGCTTGGAAGGGATCTTAAAGCTCATCCAGCTCAAACCCCTGCCATGGGAAAGGATGGCACCAACCAGGCCAAGTTTCTCCAATTCCTGTCCTGGAGACACTTCCAGGGATGGGGCAGGCACAGCTTSTCTGGGAATTCCATTCCAGGGCCTCACCACCCTCACAGGGAAGAATTTCCTCCCAATATTCCATCTAAATCAGTTTAAAACCATTYTTCCTTGTCCTGTATGAACACYTTTGGGTGTGGCTGCAAACTTTCAGGGCAGCAGCATTCCCCACACTCACCTTCGGAGGGGATTGACAATCTCATCCCGCAGAATTCCCTGCACATTCCTGTCACACAGCGGGAAGGGCATGAAGAGCATGGAGTCCAGCACRGATGTGCAGGAGAAGAGGCTGYGGGAAGARTGRGATGGGGTTTGAGTTTGAGAAGCAACAGCTGGATCCAAAATGTGGTGGCTGGTGAGAGTCGATGGCTTTGATGCACAACATCCCATGCACGGATTTACAGGGAGGTGAGGGAAGCACATCTGCACAGTGAGGCACGTCTGGAGGAATGAACACGGGGAGAAAGCAAAGGGAACAGCCCAGGGAGAAGGGAATTCCTACTTGGCAGCCAAAACTGCTCAGGGAAGGGCACCACTGAGTCTGTTCCTCTCCAAACAGGGAAGTTGGGACTTCCTGGGTGGGTTCTTTGGAATGATTCCAGCCAGAACTTCCAGGGGCAGAGTCAGCACAGTCCAAGTCCAGAAAACTACGAGCTCCCAGCACCCTGAATGACAGACACAGGGGTCCAGGGAGTCTTCAGGGCTGGTAAACCTGCTGGATTTGGGAAGGAGATCAAAAAGCAGCCTGGAGGTTGCATCTCCACAGTTACATTCTGCTCTAAACTTTCCAGCCGATTTAGAAATCCAGGGAAGTGCTGCAATTTGGGGGTCTGCCCAATTAAAAAGCCACTCATTTAAAGGAGACTGCACCACCCCAGCAGGTCCCTTACCTGAAGAGAGTTGCATCCATGTAGCAGGAATTGCAATGGCCTTGGATGCCTTTCATCTGMCCTCGGAGAACACGCACTGCCGCCTCATTCCTGAGGGGAGGAAAACTCTCTGGAGTTTGTGGAAAAACTTCTTGTCCTCCTGCAAGAAAAGGAATTTCCTTCACCTTCTCACCTGGGCCAGATCTGCCCTTCCTCCATGCCCCAAAAGTCTGAGCTGAGTCTRCAACTCACAAATTTAAGGTGGCTTCTCAATCAATCCAGTTTTTCCTAAATCACTTACAAATCTTTCACGCTTGTGGGATATTCCTTAAGGATTCATTTAGGTTGGAAAAGACCTCAAGGACTGAGCCCAACTGTTAATCCAGCCAAGGGTGTGGYGTGGGACAAACACCACAAAACAACACTTGAGGAAAGGGTGGAAAATGCTGCCCATGGGGTTTTTCCATATCCTTCTCCCATCAGAATCCCATTTTCCTGATTCCCAGGGGTCTCACCATAATCCCCGAGGGCCAGCTCGGAGTTGGGAAAGCTCTGGAAGCGCACGTCGGGCTGGCAGGAGTTCAGCCGCACGAAGAGGCCGCGCTTCGGGGCACACTGGAAGTAGGACTTGCCCAGCCAYTCTCCAGCCGTGACCCCCTTATCCTCATCCTGTGAAAAGAGCACCAGGGAAGAGCCTGAGAGTGGGATTTATGGAATCACAATTGGAAAAGAGCTTTAAGATCGAGTCTGACCACGCAATGCTGCCAAGGCCACCATTAGATTGTATCCCCAAGTGCCACATCCACAGGGATGGGGACTCCACCCAATCTGTCAGGGTTGGACAACCCTATCCATGAAGGAATTTTCTAAATATCCAACCTAAACTTGCCCTGCAGCAGTTTGAGGCCATTTCCTCTCGTCCTGTCCCTTGTTCCCTGGGAGCAGATCCTGATTCCCACCTGGTTGCCCCCTCCTGTCAGGGAATTTGGGGAGCCAGAAGGTCCCCTCCTGAGCCTCCTTTTCTCCAGGATCAAAGCCCTCCCACCTCCCTCAGCCACTCTTGGTGCTACAGCCCCTTCCCAGCTCCATTCCAGCCCCTCCATACCCGGTACCTGGGGATCCCAAAATCCCATCCCCCCACATTCAGCCACTGCCACCAGCATTCCCAGATCCCTCCCCAGCTTTCCAGCCTCACCAGTTCAACTCCAGCCATTTTGTCCTTGATTTGGGGCAGGTAGCCCAACCAGCGGATGATCCCTGAAACCTGAGTTCCCTTGTCCAAGGTGATCTGGACCATGGARTTCACTTCCAGGGGGGAATTTCCACTCTCCCCCTCCTCGCTGCTGTCGCTGATCTCTCGTTTCATCRTGTTTGGTTTTCCCAAGCCCACGTCGGAGTCGAACGTCGGGAAAAAACCTGATGGGCCACACAGAACATCAGGAGAGGTGGSAATTCAACCCTCTGGATCTAATTCCGGGTCTATTTCGGAAATTCCAGGCTGCATGCACAAGCAGGAAGCTGAGCACCAGTGACACGAGGTGTAATTCCCAGTGTGCCGAACTGGTCCGACAGGATGAGAGGGAATGATCCTGTTCTTTGTTTTCCTGCTCAAAGCTTCACATTCCAACCTCTTGCTGGCTCTGGAGYTTATCCAGCACTTCCCAGACCACTGGAATGGCAGTAGAGGGTTTATTTCTTATTTTTTCTACTAATTCCTTGTCTTGTCCAACAATTCCCACCATTGCTGCCGGCACCTGAGCTTTTCCCATCAGGATGAAGCTCCAGCTCCATCTTTAACAGCAGAATTAAAGACTCTTTAATTCCCTGATGGAATTTCCTGAGGGAATTCTGAATACCTCAGCCTGAATGCATCAGCCTCTCCTTCTTGACAAATGGGATTCAGCTTTAGCTGCCTCACGCCAAGAATTCTGCGTGGAACTTGACATTTTTCCACAAATCYCGATCCATTAAGACAATCTGAGGGTTCTACTGGAATTTCAGCTCCTCAGTACCTTGCAGAGAGGGAATAAATTCTAAATCCCACAGAATGTGCACAGGGAGGATGCATCCAAAGATCACCTACTTTGCAAGCTCTCCTTCACAACAGAATCCATCGGGATTTCCCGGAATATGTCAGTCGTTCCTTCTTCTTCCTGAAAGGAGGGAAAAATCCATCAGCTGGGAAAAAAAAATCTATAGGCTAAACACTGCAATAAGAAGGAATTTTTTAACCAGGCCTGGAAAGTTTGCACATAACCTCACATCTCTTTTGGACATTCCCTCTACTTCTCTTCCATGTCCCACCATAATGTGTTTTTTTAAAAAAATCCACAAAAAAATCCATGGAAAAGCTGCTCTTACCGGGCAAACTTTCACGAACCATTGGTTCCCTTCCCTGTAAACCGCCATGGCAATTCCTTTGGTGAGGATCTCATCCACGTAGAAGCTGACGGCATCTCCCACTTTCACGGGAACCACCTCCTCCGTGTCCTCTTTTCTTGGCTTCTGCTTCCCATAATCATTCTCTGGTGTGGGAATAAACTGGATTTTGCTGAAGGGCAGGAAGATCCCACAGTTCCTCTTGCACTTGAAGTACTCAGTGCCGTGGTAGGATCCGTCGCTCCTCCCTCTGTTTTCCCCCTCTCCCTGAAAACACGCCAGGAAGGAATGTCACACACAAGAAACACCAGGGAAAAACGAGGAATTTGCTGCCTCGGCCCCCCCTACCTGCAATTCCACCCCGAAAAACACCGGAGTCAGCACRGCCAAGCTGGGCTTGTAGATGCTCCCGATGTAGCGCACGACTCCCGGGAAAAATTCCCTCTCCACCTCCACCATCACGTTTTGCCCCGGCGTGGCTCGCAGAGCTCCTTCCAGCCTCAGCCTCTCCAGGAAAAAATTCAAGCGCTCGCTGTGGCTCCCGACGGCCAGCAGGAACCCGGCGGCTTCCTGGCGCACGGGCTGCAGGATCTCCAGGTTGATGGTGACCGTGGAGCTGTCGTCCAGCATGATGACCTTCAGGAAGCAAGCTGGAGGCCCGTCCTCGGCAAAATTCCTCAGGTAGCTCCTCTCGCTGCAGAAGCACAAGTTGCCGGCTTGGAAGTATTTGCTTCCGTAGGCACAGTCCTCTGTCAGGATGTAGAAGCAAATCCCGTCGGCTGCCGGAGGAGGGAGGTTGGACATGGTGGATTGCCTGGGGTGGGAGARTCACAGCAATGGAGATTTGTGAGCTTTGGCGCAGAATTGCCRGAGAATCTGGGCTTGGGAGAGGTTTTAGACCCAACCCCAGGCTCAAAGCCTCGCCCCAGTTGAGGTTGAGCTGCTCCCAGAGGCTCCCTGCTCCTTTTTTCCAGGTGTTTAATCACCCTCACRGTGATTCAAAATTCCATTTGACCCAGTTTCTCTCATTCCTGCTCATCCCTGTTGCACATCCATCGGAAGAGTCCAGCTCTGCCTTCTCCACTAAACCTCCCAGGACGAGGTTGTACAAAAAATCATGGATGGTTTGCGTTGGGAGGGACCTTAAGGATCATCACATTCCAGGGGCAGGGACACCTTCCCCTATCCCAGGTTGCTCCAAGCTCCATCCAACCCTTCCAGGAACAATTCCAGGAATGGGGTGGTTGCCCCAGCTCATCCAACCTGTTCTGACACTGTCCAGACTCATTAAATTCCACATTTTCTTTCTTTACTCATGCGAGCGAGGCAAAGGATAAACTCTACCTTTAAAAATTCCTTGGGAAAGGGTTTCCTGGCCTGTCACTGGAGCTGCCCAGTGTTGCTAGAGCACATGAATATTCAAAACATATGCAAAGCACCTATTGAGGTACTAAAAATCTCCAGCTTTCCCCCCAAAAAAACACATAATTACTTATAATATATTAAAAGAAATGCAAATATTTGGAAGCAGGGATGTATTTTGGTGCTTATTTTCTTGGTTAAATTCTGAAAGCAAAATTCTGGCAGTTCAAATTCCAGTAGTTAAAATTYTAGTAGTTAAATTCAGCTACTAGAATTACAGTAGATAAATTCCAGTAGTTAAATTCAACTGGAAGAATTCCAGTAGTTAAATTCTARTAGTTAAATTAAAATCTAGTAGTAATTAAAATCTAGTTACTAAATTCCAGTTTTTACCCCTCCCCATCTCTTCTTCAATGATTCCATGGAAAATCAGGATCCAACATTTTTGTTTCAACATAAAGAAATATAATTWAAAAAAAAATTAAAATTAACCCTTTCCCTCATTAAAAACCCCAAGTAATTTGATTTTTCTGATTAAATTCCCAAGAATAAACTGTTTGATCAATCAAAACCCCAAGAATAAACTGTTTTTCTCATAAAAATAGCCAAGAATAAATTTCCCTCATTAAGTCCATTTTCCTCATGCAAGCTTCAGCATAAACCTCATCAAAAACCACACAAACAAACCATTCTTCTCATAAAATAAACACTTTTAAAATCACAAAACCCTCAAGAATAAACAATTTTCTCATCAAAAAGCAAGAATAAGCCACTTTATTCATCAATCCCCAGGAACAAATCGTTTTCCTCATCAAAACCCTCCAAGAATAAGTAATTTTCCTCATCAAAAACACACAAATAAACCATTTTCTTCCTTAAAAAGCAAAAAAAAAAAAAACCCTTTTCCCCATGAAGAATGCAAAAATAAACTATTTTCCCCATCAAAAACTATGAGTAAATCCCTGTTCCTCATTTTCAAAAAAAAGAGACCTATTTCTTTTCCTCATCAAAACCCCGGAATAAACCTTTTTCCTCATCAAAAAACCCGACAATAGACAATTTTATTCGCCAAATCCCAAAAATAAACAGCTTTCCTCATGAAAATAAACAAGAAAAAAAGTCATTTTCCTTACGAAAACACAGGAATTAACCCTTGTCCCCATCAAACCCAAGTGCAACGCGGGTATTTAAAACAGAATATTCCCAATTTCCCCCGATTTATGGGAATAAATCCCCTTTCCCAGGGCTCCGAGCGGGGTTTGGGTCCGACCCCTCCCCTCACCGTCTCCGCCGCTCCGGCTCSGGCACTTCCGCGTCCGGGCGCGCGCGCGGCCCGGCAGCCAATGGGAAACAGCGAAGGGGGAGAACAGCCAATAGGAAGGAGGGGGCAGGGCCATAAGGAAGGAGGGGGCGTGGCTCCGCTGCAGGTCCCGCCCCTGCTTGACAGCCTGGGGGGAAGGCGGGAACTGCGTGAGGGGCGGTGGGATGGGGGTGTTTCCATGGACCCAAATCCCTCTGGATCCTGCAGTGTGTGTCCCCATGGACTCAAATCCCTGTGGATCCATGTGTGTGTCCCCATGGACTCAAATCCCTATGGATCCGTGAGTGTGTCCCCATGGACTCAAATCCATTCGGATCCGTGTGTGTTTCCATGGACCCAAATCCATATGGATCCGTGAGTATGTCCCCATGGACTCAAATCCCTGTGGATTCGTGTGTTTCATGGACCCAAATCCCTATGGATCTAAGAGTGTTTGTTTCCATGGCTCAAATCCCTATGGATCCGTGTGTGTTTCCATGGACCCAAATCCCTGTGGATCCATGAGTGTGTCCCCATAGACCCAAATCCCTGTGCATCCATGCGTGTGTCCCCATGGACCCAAATCCCTGTGGATCCATGAGTGTGTCCCCATGGACCCAAATCCTGTGGATTCGTGTTGTTTCATGGACCCAAATCCCTGTGGATCCAAGAGTGTGTCCCCATGGACTCAAATCCCTATGGATCCGTGTGTATCCCCATTGACCCATGGTCCTGTGTCTCTATGGATCCATGTGTGTCCTCATGGACTCAAATCCCTATGGATCCTGGAGTGTGTCCCCATGGACACAAATCTCGATGGATCTGTGAGTGTGTCCCCATGGACCCAAATCCCTGTGGATCCTGGAGTGTGTGTCCCCATGGACACAAATCCCGATGGATCTGTGAGTGTGTCCCCATGGACACAAATCCCTGTGGATCCTGGAGTGTGTGTCCCCATGGACCCAAATCCATGCGGATCCTGGAGTATGTGTCCCCATGGACCCAAATCCCTATGGATCCTGGAGTGTGTGTCCCCATGGACACAAATCCCTATGGATCCGTGAGTGTGTCCCCATGGACACAAATCCCTGTGGATCTATGAGTGTGTGTCCCCATGGACCCAAATCCATTCGGATCCGTGTGTGTTTCCATGGACTCAAATCCGTATGGATCCGTGAGTGTGTCCCCATGGACCCAAATTCCTATGGATCCGTGAGTATGTCCCCATGGACTCAAATCCCTGTGGATTCGTGTGTTTCATGGACCCAAATCCCTATGGATCCAAGAGTGTTTGTTTCCATGGCTCAAATCCCTATGGATCCGTGTGTGTTTCCATGGACCCAAATCCCTGTGGATCCGCGTGTGCCCCCATGGACTCAAATCCCTATGAATTCGTGTGTCCTAATGGACCCAAATCCCAACGCATTCACATGTGTTTCCATGGACCCAAATCCCTATGGGTTCGTCTGTTCCCATGGTGCCATGTCCCTATGGACCTGTGTGTGTATCCCCATGAACCCAAACTCCTATGTCCCTATGGACCTGTGTGTGTATCCCCATGAACCCAAACTCCTATGTCCCTATGGATCTGTGAGTGGGTCCCCATGGACTCAAATCCCTATGGATCCATGTGTGTCCCCATGCCCTTTTGTTCCTATGGATCCATATGTGTTCCCATGGACCCATGTCCCTATGGACCTGTGTGTGTCCCCAAGGCCCCATGGGTGTCCTCATGGACTCACATGTGTCCCTGTGTCCCCAAATCAGTGTGCCATGTGGCATCATAGCCCCGTGTTCCCATGTGTCTGTGATCCTGCATCCCCAGAGCCCTGTTACACCATGATCTCATGTCCCCATGACCCTGTGTCCCCACAACTTTGTACCTATTGTCCCTGTGTGACACTCTGCCTTGTGTCCTGTGTCCCTTTCCTGGGTGGCCCTGCCTGCCATACCACACCCCCAGATGTCCCCACTGCTGCTGGGACAAGGGCAATGCAYTGGATCCACCACCAAGCCACTCCCCAGGTGACATCACCTATCCTGGGGACATCACAGGGTGGCAGCAGAGCTTGGGAGGGGACACCAGGTCACAGCAGAAAGGTATAAATATTGGCTAAATAGATTTATTTTCATACAAAGAATACACAGGTCCCCCCCACTGGGACACCCCRACCCTGGGGGACACCCCAAGATGTCCCCAGCCACTGCTGGGCCGGCCACCACCTCCATTTGCTTTACTGGCAGGATCTGTCCCCATTCCCAGAGTTTGGTGACASCTCTGGGTCACCTTGGGGACATCCCTGTCCCACCTGGGGCCACCTTGATGCCCTGTATCTACCTGGTCACAGGCCACCCTGCCCTGTGGGACACTCCCAAACTTGGTCCCCTGCTCCCTTGGTCCCATGCCAGGACATCTCTGGACATTTTGGGGTTCCCCTTGTGCCCTAATACTGTGGCTGGTAGAGACACCCCCTCCCCCCACGCCATATGTACACGCTGGATAAAAGAAGAAAATACAGWTATTTATAGCGGGGGAGTAAAATACCCCCCTAACCCCCCCAAAAATGTCCCCTGTGTCCCCATCCTGGTGCTTCACAACCAGCCTGTCCTGTCACTTGTGCCCAGGATGGAGGTGGCCGGTCCTGCTCCATCCTGAGCCAGCTGGGCCCCTGKGCCTCAGTTTCMCCATCAGTCATGGGRCTGCCATAGGATGGTGGGACATCGAGAACGTCAGGTGAGGAGGAGCCGTGGGGACGAAGATGTGGCCACAAGCCACAGGGGACATGGGATGAAGCTGGAGGCACCTGGGATCGAAGCCAGAGTGTCCCACCTCCCGCCTCACCCCTGTCACAGACACAGCAACCCAAGGTCCCCTTTCATCCCCAAGTTTGTCACGCCACTGTCACCCAGCCCTGGGCATGGTGGGAGGTCGGGATGTGGCCACCCCACCTCCCTTTGTGGCAGGAGAGGAGGTGGCTGGGGGAGCTCCTCAGCTCAAGTCCCTCCAGCTCAGCTACGTTTGGTGACCATCTGCCGGTCCCTCTTCTTCTTCTCCATCAGCCTGGTGGGGAGCAGGGTGGTGGCCTTAGGGGTCCTCCCAAGAGGGACCTCCCGAAGCCACAGGGAGGGGACACACTCACTTGCGGTTCCGGACTTCGGTGAGCTCCATGAGCCGCTCCTGGGCTGCCCGCAGCTCRTCCAGGCGCTGCTGGTAGCGGGAATCGCAGCCGTTGGTGCGTTCATAGCTGGAGACCTGGCTGGAGAGCTCGCTGGCGCGGTCACGGAGCTGCTGGATGGACGAGTAGAGGTTCTCCTCATCTTCCTCCTGCTCCAAAAAAAGCGTGTGAGGCTGGTGGGGCGGGCAGGACACCCCAAAGAGCTGGTGCCCCTCGTTCCAGGTTTCCCAAGCTGCCTGGGCCACCTGCCTTGGCGTTGATGATCTCGATGTGGATTAGGAGGGAGGCGAGCTCCAGGTCCTCGGTGTAGCTGTTCTTCAACGGCACCGACCGATAGCCTGGAAACAACAGCACAACACAAGCTCAGCACCACGGCACGATCTGAGCCCCTCACCACGGCCAGGACCCCAGGGACATGACAGTGATGATGATGATGATTGGAGGTTGGACAAGATGACCTTTAAAGGTCCTTTTCAACCCAAACCCTTCTATGACTCCATGACTCAATGATGGAGATGATGATGACTGAAGGGGATTTTGACTGGACATGATGATGATGATGACGATGACGATGATGATGACAACTGCACGGAGGTTGGACTAGATGACCTTTAAAGGTCCCTTTCTACCCAAACCTTTCTATGATTCCATGATCAATGATGGAGATGATGAAGATGATGACTGAAGGGGATTTGGACTGGATGAACTTTAAAAGTTCCTTCCTACACAAACCATGATTCCATGACTCAGTCATGGAGATGATGATGATGATGATGATGATGATTGCAGGGTGAGTTGGACAAGATGACCTTTAAAGATTCTTTCCAACCCAAACCCTTCTATGACTCCATGACTCTAAGATGGAGATGATGATGATGATGATCATTGGAAGGACCATACCTGTTTTGAGGCCCTTGATGGGGAAAGTGGCTTGTGCCAAGAAGTTGGGGTCACTGAACATGTCCTCCTCRTACACCACGAAGCGGAGGAAGGCAAACTCGGGGTTGTTGATGTCAAAGACAAACTGCTTGAAGAGCCAGACGGGGTTGAAGCCATTGTCGGCTGTGGGACAGAGCACAAAACCCGGCCCCATCACCCACATGTCCTCTCAAGAGGACCCCAGAGGGCACAGTCAGGGTTGTCCCTGAAGCTGGGGACATCACCCAAGTGGTCCCTCACCTACGACATCCGTCTTGTTCTTGCTGTTATCATACTCGGAGCCGCAAACCTCCACCTCCACRAAGGGGCACACGATGCTCCTCCCATTCTTGGGCAGGTGCCGGGCACCAAGGATCTGGGGGAGAAAAGTSAGGAAGAGGAGGGTGAGGTCCAGCCACACTGAATGAGGAAAAGCTCCCAAGAGTAACAAGCTCCATGGGACAAATATGTGGAGGAAACATGTAAAAACAACTCTGATTGACCCAAAAGTGAGGAAGGAGTTCCCATCTTGATTACCACCTCAAGGTGGTCTTGCTGTCTTGCTGTCTGCCCACTTGCCTGCAGCTGGACTGTGATGGGCTCCACGATCTTCAGGCTGTTCTTGTCAAAGGGGTCAAAGGTCTCGTCCCTCATGATGTCCGGCTGCAGGACGTAGCCACTGCGGCCACCGAGCATGAAGAGCGCCTGGTTCAGCTGCATYGGTTTGTCTGTGGCCATGGGAACATGGGAACAGAGCAGATCTGAGCGTGGGGCTCAGGGAGCTCCCCAGGTCCTTGGGCAGAAKGTCCTGCCCTGCAAACCCAACTAAGACTACCCAACCCTGGTTGGAGCAGTGATGCGGCCAAGTTCTGAATGAAGCACCCAAGGATTGCATGGAGATGTCCCCAGCAGGATGAGGACAAAGACTAGAGAGATCTTCCAAACCACCTCCTGTGTCCCCGTCAGGATGAGGACAAAGACTAGAGAGATCTTCCAAACCACCTCCTGTGTCCCCGTCAGGATGAGGACAAAGACTGGAGAGATCACCCAAACCAACCCCCTGAGTCCCCATCAGGATGGGGACAAAGGTTGGAGAAATCTTTCAAACCATCCTGTGTCCCCATCAGGATGAGGAAAAGGTTGGAGAGAATCCAAACCACCTCCCGTGTCTCCAACTGGATGAGGACAAAGATGGGAGAGATCACCCAAACCGCTTCCTGTGTTCCCATCAGGATGAGGACAAAGGTTGGAGAGATCACCCAAACCATCTCCAACAAGACAACCCAGGGCAGAACCACTGGGAATGGGAATTTCGAGACAACCTTCAGGGATGAGCCCAGCAACAACCCCGGGATCAGGACTTACCGGGTGTCTGGAAGTTGAGGGCCACAAGTTGGCTCCCGCAGATCCACATGGGCAGTGGGTCATAGTTGGAGGAGTCCAGGCGCTGTCCTTTGGGATAGATGCGGCTGAGCTGGCGGCGGTTGTACTGCAGGAACTTCTTGCCCTTGCTGCGGTTGGCGTATTTCTCCGCCTTGGTCTCCGGGAAGGAGGACATGTCCCGGTAACACGCCTTGTCCGTGCCAATCTCTGCAAGCATTGAGTGGCCATCAGGGAAGGAATGAATCCTGAATTCTTCCCACCTGTCTCTTCCCACACTCATCCCATTATTTCATTTCTCCAGGACTTACTGTCCTCATCGAACGGCACCGGCCGGCAATACACGACCAACTCTGAGAGTTCCAGTGCAATCTTTTTCCTCCGCTCCATGATCTTCCCTTCTTGCATCTGCATGAGGGAAAACAGGAGCTGAAAGTCTCWCCCCAGACTCTTCCTCTGGAGATATTAGGGACAATCTCCACGRGAAAAGGGACCATCCAGCCCCATCCTCTGCATCCCCTCACCCTGGCGTCGGCGTTCTGCGTGGCCTCCCGGATCTTGGCCACCCACTCGCTGAGTTCCTCCTGCGTGTCAGCGGCCACGTCCAGTGACTGGGCTGCGTGGGACATCTGCTGGGAATGGATGGTGAAGACAAATGGTTTGGAGCTCCTCCCGTCTTTGGAGATAACTATAAGGACATCAGAGGGGGGCTTTACTCGAAGACATTCCCAATGGATGGCTCTGTGGAGCAAACGAAACCTCAGCGGTCCCGCTCCCGGGCCCCCACCAGCCCCTCCTGGCACCCCACCATCCAGCAGGGATCCCATTTTTTTAATGTGTGGTTTCAGCTTTCCATGTGGAAACACACCCTTGGAGCCAGGGGGAAACATCCCCTGAATCATCTGGACATCCCAATTCTTCCAAAGTCCCCCCAAATCCGTAAGTAGGGACACTCACCGACGTGACAGGATGGGACRTCGATGAAACCCTTCAGGAAGTTCCCCAGGGGGCTGTTTTCTGATGACTGCAAGAGAAGAAGGAAAAAGGAACATGGGGGAGGCTGTGGGTTCCAGGTAGCCACCCTCTGAGTCAGACAAATCTGAGGAAAAGAAGGGAAAAACACCCAAAAGCATCACCCAGACACTGGATAAGGAGCTGGGCTGGAGCAGGACCAGAAGCAYCCCTGGATGAGTATCCAAGCTGGCATAAGACTGGGAGCATCCTCCAGCTTCCAAAATAGGGTTTTAAACTGGAGCGGGGCCAGAAGCACCCCTGAGCCTCTAGATAAGGGTCTGTCTTGGCATGGAATCAGGAGCATCCCCCAGATTCTGGATAAAGATCTGGGACAAAGAGCAGCCCCTAGATGCTGTGGGACCAGGAGCATTCCCAGACTCTGGATAAGGGTCTGGGCTGGAGMATGGCTGGGAGCATCCTCCAATTTCCGGGAAAGGATCCAAGCTGGAGTGAGGCCAAGATTATCACCCAGCCTCCAGACAGAGGTCGGGACTGAAGCAGGACTGGGAGCATCCTCCAGATTTCAGAAAATTGTCCAAGTGGGAAGGGGGCCAAGAACATCCCTCAGCCTTTGGATAAGAATCTGGACTGGAGCAGGAGCATGAGCAGCCTCAAGTCTCAGGATAAGGGGATGGGCTGGAAGCAGGACCAGGAGCATTCCTCAGACTCTGGGTAAGKATCTGGGCTTGCACAAGACATGGAATATCCTTCAGCTTCCAGAAAAGGGTCTAAGCCAGAGAGGGGCTGGGAGCATCCCACAGCCCCTGGATAAAGATATGGGTTGGAACATGACCAGGAGCATTTCCCAGCTTCCAGAAATAGGTCCAAGTTGGAGTGGGGTCAGGAACATTCCCCAGCCTCTGGATAAGGGTCTAGGCTGGAGCAGGACTACGAGCATCCTACAGCCTCTGGATATGCATCTGGGATGAAGCAGAACCACGAGCATCCCACAGTTTCTGGATAAAGGTCTGGGATGGAGCAGAACCATGAGCATCCCACAGCCTCTCAAAAGTCTGGGTTGGAACAGGTCTGGGAGCATCCCCCAGCTTCTGGATAASAATCCRAGCTGGAGCAGGATCATGAGCATCSCACACCCTCAGGATAAGGATCTGGACTGGCCCAAGGCTGGGAGCATCCATGATTGTCCTCACTCCCAGGGTCCCTGCGAGGTGTCACTCACGGCCTCATCCTGCTCCTGYGCCTGGGTGCCGACGATCTCCTCCACGTAGTTGGCCGGGAACCAGAGCTGCTTCTTGCCCCCGTAGTCCCCCCGCCACCTGCAAGGGGTCAGAGGATCAAGGCGAGCGGACGGATTTTGGGGAGGAGGGGACAGGGGTGTCCCTGCTGCATGCAGTGCCAGGGGGGTGGGCGGACAAGGGTTGGGGGGACAGAGAAGGAGGCTGAGTTAAAACCCGCCGTGGGAATGCCTGGGGTGTCCCCTCCACCTCCCGCCCACGCTGACACCCAAGTGACCGTCCTCACCAGCCGCCGTCCTGCTTGTCCACGTTGTGGATGATGGCCTGCTTGCAGAATGACAGCTCGTCCTCCCGCTGGGCCTTGTAGTCATACAGAGCCTTCACCGTGCACTGGGGACACCAGGAAGAGGGACATGTGTGTTACCACACAGAATCYGGCTCCCTCCTCAGACCCCAAGGTGTGGGGTCCTGAGGGTCTGACACCCCCAACTGTAGAATCATGGAATGTCAARGGGTTGGAATGGACCTTGAATGTCATCCCAGCCCAACCCATCCTGCCATGGGCACAGACACTTCTCAGTATTCCAGGGTGCTCCAAACTCCATCCAACCTGGCCTTGGACACTTCCAGGAATGGGGCATCCACAACTTCTCTATTCCAGTGTCTCACCACCTTCACAGTAAAAAATTTCTTCCCACTRTCTAACCTAAATTTCCCCTCTTTCAATTTATATCCATCCTATCACTGGAGTCCTATCACTGTCCTATCACTGGAATTCCTGACAAAAACTCCCTCCAGCTTCCAAATTGCTCRTGGCAGTGGGATAAGTTAGAAGGGACAGCAGAGCTGGAGGTGCCTGTGGTCCTGCAGGATCATCATGTTCTGAACAGATCAGGTTCCTTTCTGGGACCCCCAAAGGTTTCTCCTGATGTACTGAAGCGTTAACCCCCTGATACTATCACATTTCCTGGAARAAACCCTCTAGGTTAAGTTTTCCTGTGTATGGTCTTATGCTGCTGCAAAGAGACCATTAAGGCACCAGCAATGCTGGACCATGGGATTGTACGATCACAGGGAAGGAAACCTAGAGCTCCACTTCAGCCTCTTCCAGGGTCAACCCTAWGATCTGTCCAGTCCCAAAAACCCCCAAGAATGAAGATTCTAATTTAATCCCAAAAACCTCAAAGGGTGGCAGTTTGGTCTGCTCCAAGACCAACCCAGTCCCAAAAACCCCTAAGGATGGAGGCTGCACCAGCTAGGAACCGACCCTAGACCTTTTTGGGATTCCCCCGTGCAAAGGGATCCATGGAGATTTCCTTGCTGTTGGGGCCAACTTGTGCCTCGTTTCTCCAGGCTAGGGTGTCTCCAGACCTGTCCCACCACCACCACACTATGACAATGCTGTCACTGGAACTGTGCCTGAATGACGGTGATGTGGGAAAAGTCCAGCTCCAGCATCACTTGAGGGTCAGAAAAACGTAACATCATCACTTGTCATGCCAGTGGTGGCTGGAGATGTGGTGGATCTGGGGAAGGATGACCCAAGAACCCCATGTCATGTCCCACCACCCACCAGGACACCAGCTCAGCCCCTTACCCTGGCCATTGGCATCTTGTTTGCCTCTACGTAGAAGTGGGGAGTCCGCACCTCATAGAGGGCTCCATAGTCCAGTTCCTGCAAGGAGAAATTCCTGAGGGGTCACCTGGATGTAGGCAGGGGTTATGAGGGGATGAGAGGAGGCTGAGTGGGATCTRATCCCTTTGCATCTTGCTTGAAACGGGAATTATGGTGGAGTTATAATATTGGTTAATGACAGYGGAATGAGCTTGGCTGGTTTTGGTTGGGCTCCAACCAAAATTCTGGAAGATGGTGGAGCTGAGAACGGGGCTTGGATGCCCATGGCACAGAACTCCCACCATTCCCACTGCCAGGAGAACTCACAGTGGTGCCCATCTTCTCCAGGGTCTCCTCGTTGATGGGGTAGCGCAGCTTCATCTTGCGGTAGAGCGGGTGCTTCTCGTAGTAGCTGATGAGGTCCACGAGGCTCTCAAACTCGGCTGAGCTGCCCAGCATGAAGAGCCGCCCTTCCTGCTGGATGCGGCAGTGCTTGATCTTCCCCTCAGCCCTGGGGCCAGGAGAGATGGGAATAGGATGTGTGAGGGGTGGCCAGATCCTGGTTCCATGGTGGGGACTGGTGGGAAGTGATGCTTGGGGGTGCCACCAAAGTGACCACCCTGACAATGTCACTATTGAGAAGATCTCCCCTTCACATGTCCCACTTGTGACCCACAGCAAGCTCCTGCCACCCAGCTTAGGGYCACAAGAGACACGAGCTGGGCAGTTCTCAGCTTGGCCAAGCCCAAGGAGCCTGGTGGAGGCCACACTCACCGGAAGGAGATGGCGTAGGAGTTGGGCTCRCTGCGCTTCCGCACCAGGAATGCTCCATCCCGCGGGACCCGCATCAGCATGTGCTCAGCCTGGAGACGYGTCAAGCTGGCGTGGTACCACCTGGCCAGGGAGAACGTGGAGATGGAGGCCTGGCATTGGTATCTCCACACCCTGCTGAGGTTGGAGGAGGCTGGCAGACCCATGGGATTGAGGGGATGACACTGGGAGGATCCTYACTCTTTGCTCTCRTGGGCGTTSGGTTGGGGKACRGGGTCKGTGAGRCGCATCTCRAACTCRTTGCAGCGCAGCGGCACCTCCCGGTAGTGGCAGATGAGGCTGTAGAGGCTGTCAAAGACCAGGTTGTCCGTCAGGTAGAACTTGGTGGCCCCGGCCTCCTGCCGCGAGTGGATYCGGCAGTGCTGCACCCGGCTGGACCTCCTGCCATGGTGGTGGAAGAAACACAAGTCAATCCAGATCCACATCCCCACCATCCCATACTATGGGGTCTACATGCTGCACAAAAAGGTGACCTTTCCCCCCAAAAAAACATTCCAGCTACCAAACCAGGTGGCTCATCCTAGTGGGATGGGAGGACCCTGCCTCCCTGCTGGAGCTCCTACCAGAAGGAGAGGGTGTAGTCGCCCACGAAGGTCTCGCTCTCGCGCACCAGGAAGGTGCCGTCCTTGCCGCCTGTCTCRGTGCAGTACTCATGCAGCAGCTTCTCCGCGATCTGTCGCCCGTCACGGCCACCCCCGAGTTTCCCATGGAACCACTTCTCCGTGAAGTGCAGCTCGTTGTTGTTGAACTCCTGCAAGTTCATCCCAAAGTGGCATTGCCACCCTGTCACCCTCCCCACGGAGCTGTCACCTCACCCTGTGGACGTGTCCGGCCCCGCACGCACCTCCTTCTGCTCCACCTCCTCTTCATCCTCRTTGAACTGGTAGCGGGATGTCTCCTCTGAGTAGTAAATCTTGTTGCTCGTTAGGACAAAATAATGRGGGCTCCAGGTCTGGGAARGAGRAAAAGCATCACKGGGGTGGGGAGGAGGATGACATGRAGGGAGGTAGYTTTGGGATGGGGTTTTTAATCTARGAGAGCCCAYGCCATACCCATTCCAAAYCCCAAYRTCTGACAGACCCTGCTCAGTCCCTGAGGGTCTCCCTTACATGGTCGATGGGGTCTTCAAGGTAGAGAATTCCATTCTTGATGGAGTTGCTGATGTCGTTCTCTGAGTAACTGGCAGTAGAGACCTCCTCGTACAGGTTCCCTTCAACCAGTTTCTTGTGCTGGGAAACACCCACGGAGAGAAATTCAGTGGTGGCCATGGTGTCCCTGTCACACCGAGCTCCCAACCCTCAGGATCAACCTCCCACAGGTGTCTTCCCACCACCCCCTGTTCCCATTAACCAACTCTTGGTGTAGAACCCAACACAATCCATGTCCCTCCTGCAAAGAGGAGTTTTGGGGTTTTGCCTGCTCCACACCTTGATTAGGATTTTCTTCTTGAGCTGGGTGGGGGAGGGCAACTCATCGGCGTTGATGTCCACTGGCTTAGTGAGGAGCATGTCCCCAAAAACCTTCTTGAAGTGGGAGGCCATGTTCCTCTGCTGGACGATGCTGCAGTGGTCTTCAATGGAGAGGATGATGGGGAACCTGGAGGAAGCAGGCGGGAACGGTGGCCTCAGATGAAGGTGAGGGAGAGGTTGCCAGAATTCGGGGATCGTTGGGGGAGCTGGAGCTTACTCGGAGGTGACAAACGCGTGCTCCTTGATGGTGTGCAGCACATCCAGGAATTTGATCTTGGAGGTGAGCGTGTGGCCATGGTAGATGATGGGGAGATCATCTGGGCCATCCCAGCAGTCCACTGAGTGGGAARACACCTTTGTTAACCCATGTTTGTCACCATCTACATGCTAGGGGCCATTTTTCTGAGCCCCCAAAAGACAGGGAAAGAACCTCTGCCCCGGTGCCATGGGTTGAGGGCAGGGAATGTTTGATGGGACGTGAGGAGTTCAGCATCCCTGTGAAGGGCTGGTAGGACTCACACTCRATGCAGCGGCAGCCCATTCGTAGGCACCGTGCGTATGCTTCCAGGGAGGACTCGCTGGAGAACTGGTCTCCTGTCAGGTACCTGCAGAGGAGAAATAAGGATGATGGGATGCTCATGGATCCATGATCCATGATGCTCATGGATGTCCCCGAAGAAAGTCCACACGAGGAAAATTCCTTACGTATTGTGGGATGAGGAGATCCAGTACTGKGACAAGGGGTGGTTCATCTCCTCGGGCACCACGCGCTCGTACTTGGCGTCCATCACCATGTTCTCCTTGGAGAAGAGGTACGTGAGGAACTAGGGGAGGAAAAAACAGAGAGCTCAGAGCCTGGTGGGGCCGGGGAGATCCCTGGGTGGACACTGTGTRGGGCCACCCACCTCATCCAGCTGGAAGGAGGGGTCCGACGCCTCGTTGGAGCTCTCCTTGAGGTAGGAGCACATGTAGTCCCGCACCATGCCCACATCGCTGGCCCAGGATTCCTGGAATACAAACATGGCTGTTGTCACAGTGGGAASCGGGCTGGAGCATCCCTAGACTGCAGAGTTCTCCAGGAAAACCCACCTTCTGGTCATGCAGCAGGAACTTCTGGAAGTCATAGAGGGACACTTGGCACAGCTCAGGGCGGTCCACGTTCCTGGGACAAGGAGAAGCACCAGTGAGGATCACGAGAAGGAATTAGMATAGATCCCATGGCACAGTTAAGGCCACCAATGCTCACCTGCAGCTTAGCCTCCCCATGATCCCCACCCCCACCAGGTCCCTCACCCTGTAACTGGGAGAGGCCAGCACCCAGCTGGAGGACGTGGTGTTGTCCGAGGATACTGGGAGGGCAGGGTGACAAGTCCCTACATCCCTGGCAGTCATCCCATCTCCCATCCCTGCTTTGATCCTTCCTTCCATCCCAGCTCCCATCATTGCTCCCATTCCTTCTGCCCCCATGTTCCCATCCTTTCTCTCATCCCCTCTCCCGAACCCTTCTCCTATCTCCACTCTCACTCCCTGCTATGCCCCACAGCCTGGCTGCATTTCCTACTCCATGGATCCAACTCTTGGAATCTTGATTGGGATGGGAGCTGGGAACTCACCGGAGGGGGAAAGAGAGCTCCAGCTGCTCAATGACCTGGAAGGCAGAGAAGGGGCCCAGGCTTAGTCGGSAGGGACACATATCCCACCATGGGGGTACACTTGGGAGGTCAGTCCCTGGATCTTACCGACTTCTGGGCATCAAACATTAGGTTTTTGTAGAACTGGATGAAGTGGGAAAAAGTCATCTCATTCCTGGCTTCCACTTCCTGTGGGAGATGGGGCTGGATGAGAGTGGGTCMACCCACTCTCAGATCAGAGCCAGGGACACCAGGGTGGCTCCAGCCCATCTCGGGGGGCTCCAAGACCATCACCCTCATGGCTGAGGTGTCCCAGGAGTCCTTACCAYGAGTTTATCCCTCAGGAATCTCATGTTGGGAACGCGGTAGTTGACTTGGGGCAGCATCGCCTTCAGGTCCTTCACCGTGATGCTGCCGGAGGGAAAAACAGAGTCAGGGCACTGCCAGACCCCTGGGATGAGTCTCCCACCCCAAATCCTGCTGCCTGGCACAGGGATCCCACCCTCCTTCTCTGTGAATCCCTGCAGTGGCCCCAGACACAGGGAAATTGTGGATGTCCCATCTTGGGAAGTGTTCAAGGCCAGGTTGGATGGGGCTTGGAGCAACCTGRTCTATTGGAAGGTGTCCCTRCTCAYGGCAGGGGCTTGAAACTGGATGATTTTTAATGTCCTTTCCAAYCYAAAGCATTCCATGATTCYATGATTCTRTGATTAATTGGGGTCTGGTAGGAGTGTGAGCAAAGGGACAAGGAGAGGAAGCACATCCAAGAACCAAGCGGGTGCTCTAAGCCACCATCCCACTTGGAGATGATGCCCATTCCCATTATCATAATAAATTTAAATTTAAATTCCTTTGGTTTGGGGCTTTTCCTGTCCTGGGAAGATGATGATGGGCTGCATGAACAGCCTGCCCTCCTGGCACCAGTGGAAATGTGGCATCAGAGTGCTCATAATCCTCACAGTGACAAGAATGTGACATGCAYTGAAATCCTTGATATTTGGTGCCTTTGAGCAACCCAAAATACCTTGTGCTCCCTTGTCCCATACACCTCAACCCCCAGCCTGGCTCAGCCTCCATATCTGGGATGCAACTGGGGGAGTATGGTCCTGTCCAGCTGAACCCACCGTGCTGAGGCTCACCTGCCTTCCCTTGCCCGGTCCATCCCATCAAACTGCTTCCGTAGCCACCTGGGAAGGAAGGGATRGACAGATAGCTCAATCCCAAAAAGGATCAAGCCCAGGGGATGGCTCTCCCCCAAAACAGGGACCAGAAAGTGGGATCTGCTGGTCCTTCCTCACCTCTCGATCTGCAGCGGGGTCTGGGCTCTTTGGGTGTCAGCCACCAGCCAGTTGAGCCCTGTTATCCATAGGTTGATGTCCTCCTCGCAGAAAGCTGGAGAAGGAAGAAGAGGGTGGTGAGGTTGGGATGGGCATGATGGGATGCTGTCCAGCCCAAGGGTGGACACAGGGAATGGGGAGGAAGCCAACTCACCGGCCACGCTGAGTGTCCGCAGCCTGAAGTCCATCCCGTAGAGGATGATGAAGCACATGGTGAAGTCCAGCTTGCGAGCGTCCTCGGGGTAGCGCTCGAAATCCCGGGAATTCTTCCCCAGGCGGATCTCCTTGATCTCCCGAATGTCGACTGTGGGGAGAGAGGAACRTGAAACTCTTCCCTGCYACCACAGCCTCACGTGAGGGGCTYKGGGAGATGGGAATTCCAAGAGACCRTGTGTCCTCCRGGGAGCCTWGTCCCCAGGATGGGACATCCCCAGGAGTGTGTGATGGAATTCTGGGTGCTGTAGCCATGTGTCCTTTAGGGACACCTCTCCCCAGGGTCCTCCAGAGATGTGTGATGGCATCATGGGTATGATGTGTCCTTCAGGGAATTGTGTTCCCAGAATGAGGTGTCCCTGTGACACTGCCCACTGGGGTGGGATGGCACCAAGCCATGTGTCCCCCAGGGATCTGTGTCCCAAGATGTCCCCAGGAAGGGGTGTCCTGGGATGTCCTCAGGATGGGGTGTCCCTGCAGCAATGCTAATCGGTTTTTACCCTTTTTTTTTTTCTTTTATATATTCTCTATATTCTTTACACACAATTGGAGCTCTGCAGCTTATTATTGCATTCGCAGTGAGTTTTCCCAGTAGTTTTCCACCCCCTTTCCCTAACTAGGAAGACCAAACACATTCCAGAGCTCCAAGACCTGGGGGGCACAAGGCCCATATCCTATTTTGATTCCTCCTGGGAACCAAGATCTTTGAGACACATTTTCATAAATAAGTACAGCTGATACCAAGGGTGGGGAGCTCCAGAGAAGGGACTTGACCTGAGGGAACTGCATCACCACTTGGGCTCCTAATTTGTGCTTTTAATCCATTATGCTAATTTCCTAAAACCTATAAAACTTCACTCACTCCTGTGGGGGTGGGCTTTTGTGGATATTCTTCCCTAACAGCCCCTGGAGCTCCAATAAGAGTCCACTTTTATATTACCTCCTCTATTCAAATCATCTCGGGTTTCATTTCTAGGTTGCAAAAGGTAACAGGAGTGCACCTGCAGCTGAGCAGGTGCCATGGAAAAGTGTCATCCAGGGATCTGTGTCCCAAGGACAGGAGGCAGCCCGGGGTGGCCCCCCATCCCCGTGTGTCCTCCAGGACCTTGTGTCCCCAGGATGTGGCACCCTGAGAGCACTGCCCACTCTTTTCCCAACTTTGTGGCTGCCAGGGCATCCTCCAGASTCATCCCACCCCATCCCAACCAGCAAATCTTCAGCTCGTGTTTTCATTGGAGAACTCTTCCCAAAAGTGGCAATTTGGAGCCCAGCAGCTGGGACCGCAGGGCGTTGCTTTCCTGCTGCTCTGCTCCCTCATTATCCCGCTAAATAAAGCTCCAACGGCAGCAGCAGGGCCGGGTTTCCGGACCGTGCTCTTCCTTGCTGCTACTCCACCAAAGGGAGATTTCCAATTTTCCCAGTGGACACATCCCACTGGGAACAAGAATAATAACATAATATTGGGAACAACATGCAAAATTGTTGTTGATCCCACARCCGTCACCCCCCAGGCGGGTTTGTCCTCTGGGAATGAGCCACCGACACCGGAAAGGGCTTTGTGTGACCCAGGGCKGCCGGACCACCTCGCCGGGGTATTGTCCTGCCGAGGAAATGGGTCATTTCCCAGAGAATTTCCAGCTCGGCTGCGTTTCCGATGTGGTGGTGGGGAAGGCTGCAGACGTGCCTTGGTGGAAACCCTCGGCTGAATCCAAAGGGGGGTTCCAAAGAGGAAAGAAAAGCTGAATGCAGGAAGGAATAAGGGATGGGGGAGGAATTGGGCTGATTAAGCAAGAAAAGAGGGGAAGAATAGTTTTTCTTGGCGGAAAAGCTCCAGAAAACAGTAGAGGCTTTATCCAGCTTTCTTTTGCGGGATGACTGCAAGCCAAATTTCATGGATCAGGGTGGGATTGYAGCACAAGTGACAAACAGGAGCTCTGCACCCCAGCATGAGCTTTGTTTTGGGACAAGATCTCAAAGAACAAAACTCTGTCAACTCRGCATGCCTCCCGTGGCTCAGAGCAAACCCTCTTCCATAAAAACAGGAGACTTTTGGGATAAAAATGGGTTTATAGGTTAAAAAACAACCATTCGGCCCCAAAYCTGCCCATCCACAGGGTGCCAAGAAAGGGTGAGAAGCAGGTGGCTACCAGGGATTTGCTAACAAGTTGAAATGATGGTTTTCCCTGGATTTAACTCCTCCACAATCCGGCCTTGCACCCAAACTCTGGGTGCTGTTCATAATCCCAAGACGGTTTTGGATTGGATGGAACCTTAAAGATCATGGAATTCCATGATCTGCCATAGGCAGGGACATCTTCCACTACCCCAGGCTGCTCCAAGCCCCATTCAACCTGGCCTTGGACACTTCCAGGGATCCAGGCACAGTTTCTCTGGGAATTCCAGTCCAGGGCCTCACCACCCTGAGAGCCAGGAATTCCTTCCCAATATCCCATCTATCCCTGCACTTTGGCAGTGRGAAGCCATTCCCTGTGTCCTGGCCCTCCATCCCTTGTCCCCAGTCCCTSTCCAGCTCTCCTGGAGCCCCTTTAGGYACTGGAAGGCACTCTCAGGTCTCCCWGGAGCKTTCCCTTCTCCAGGCTGGACATTCCCAGCTCTCCCAGGCTATCTCCAGATCAGAGRGGCTCCATCCCTTGGAGCATCTCTAYGGCCTCCTCTGGACTTRSTCCAGCWGCTCCACATCCTTGTGATGTTGGACTCCAGGGCTGGATGCAGCTCTGTAGGTGCAGCAGAGGGGCAGAACTCCCATTTTCCTGCTGCCCACACTGTGGGATGARCCMAGGACAAAAGGGAATTTTCACCCWCCAACACCCYCAAAATCCTTYTTCCCAGGGCAAAGAGTCCATTCCCATGAAAAACCAGGGGAAGAGGGAGCGGCGCGGGGCTGCACAATACACCCGAGCAGCAGCTTCCTGGAAACCACATCTGCAGCGGATTTGCCTCGATCCTGTCAGAACTCTGTCTCCAAACTCCTCCCCGCATTGTCTCCATTGTCCCGGGCGATTAAAACACGCTGGAAGTCGGTTCCAGCTGCAAAAATCCCTTTTCTTTTCTAATGCAAAGCGAGCAGCGTGGTGCAAAAAGGATTTGGAATRGTGGGGAGATGATGGAGGAGCAGGTTCTGCCCAGTGGGATTTTAGGGATGGTGAGAGYCTGGGAGTTTTTTCAGGCATAAGGAGGGAAGCAAAGGGGATGGAGGGAATGGTTGTGCTGGGAATTCTTGCTGGCCTGGGCACCTCGGTCATCCCTTCTTGCAGGATGTGGCAGCTCAGACTCTCCTGGACAGGAGAAACTGGGAGACTGCATCACACTGGGATCCTTGTGGTATGATTAAAAATCTGAAATAAAATATTTTTGTCCAGCAGAGATAAATCCCAACCAGATTTTCTCCTCCCCAAAGAGTCCTCTTTGTAATTATTTACCATGAACAAGGCTGGAGGTGTCATCAAACCACCTCTCCAAAATCCTCTCGGATTTTCCATGCTGCCTTCCTCTTTCTTTTAATTTCTTGTAAAGAACCTTTTTCGGGGCTGTTTTCCACCAGATTCCTTGTGCTGGGAACCGGGGCCTGCTGAGGGAGAYGAGCTGGAAGCCCTCCAGGATGAGGTTAATTTTGGAGGCCACGCTCCAGGCGATCCCAGGCATGGATGGACACATGGACACGTGTCCAGCGGCCGCTTAACGAAGCGTGTAATTATCCTGGGGGTCCAGGGGCGAGCCAGGATCCGTGTCCTGGCCCTGACAGTCCCTAACAGAGACATCAGCACTTCCCACTAATCCCTCTCTGAGCGGGATGCCGGCTTGAAGGGGGGATTTAAAATGGTCTGGACAGGCATGAGGTCTGGGAGATCCCGGCACTTCCATAAAATCTCGGAGAGTGGGAAGATGTGAGCACAGAAAGGTGGACTAGGGGAGTGAGGCAACACAGCACCAGGATGGGGATTTCTATCTCTCCAGACTGGGAAAAGAGAATGGTRGGATTGGATGGCAGGTTGAATCATTTCCAGAAGGATTTTCCTCTTTTTTTCAGCCTTCTGGATGAGATTGGAGGATGTCTACTCATTCCCAGGGGTGTGACTGGGCTGTTGTTGGGAAAACACAGATCCTAAGGCTCTGGAGGGGAAACTGAGGCACAGTTCATGAGCAACCTGAGATCCTGACCTGGCAGTGTGTGGTGCTTCCGGAAAAAACAAGGAGCCGGAAATGTGTTATTTCCATGACTGGATAACGAACTCCTCTCCACAAGGACCTAAAACACCTCTCCAAAATTTGGTGCCCTTCCTTCCATCACCTCCTGCTCCCRCAAAATCTGTCCCTTTATCCAGAGGGTCTGGACCAGCATGGATCCTGCTCACGCCTGTGCTCAGCTCCTAGTGCCACCTTCTTTCCCGGCTCAAAGCTGGCATTCCAGCTCAGGATCAGCCCCTCCAAGCAGGAGCTGAACCTTCCTGGGGATTTTGCTGGGTCTTGCACGGAATCAGTGGTGGGTGGTGATGTTTAGGGGGGTCTTTGGTGATTTCAGAGGAACCCCTCCAGTAAAAAGGCACCTCCAAAACCTTTGGGATGGGCTTTGCCATCACCCAGGTGAGATGATATCCCAAAATGGAGTTCCTTCCCTGCACAGGGATGTGGGATGAGGTGATGGTGCGGCCCCATGTCACCCCAATCCTAAATTTCATCCATTGGATTTTTTTAGCTCAATTAAAGCTTTGAGGTRACGAGCACCAAGACATGGAGCCCCAACAATTCCCAGTGTTGGGAGAATGCTCCAACAACCTCGTAATCACCACTGAATCCACAAGGAAGAGTGTTTTTTATGGAGCACCCTGATTTTGGGTTTAAAAGCACTGCAAGCAGGCACAGTGGTGGTCAGTCCTTTCCCTCCTCGCCAGGGAGAATACAAATCGCTGGGGATGAAATGGAAGCAGCAACTTCTGAGGCGGGATGGAGGACGTGAGGGTTGCTTAGCCCAGCAGCTCCTGCTTTTGTGGGAATCACCCCCTGACATGGCAGGACATTCCATAGCGGGGAACATCCCACCATGGCCAGGAATTCCACAACCAGTCACCCCAACACTGTAGGACATCCCACCACAGCCAAGAACYCCACAGTTACCCTACAACCAGTCACCCCACCATGGCAGGACATCCCACCACYGCCAGGAACCCCACAGTTGGGCACCCCACCACAGCAGAACGCCCTGCCATAGCACAAACCCCACAACTCRTCTCCCCACTATGGCAGGACCCCCATCACAGCCAGGCGCCCCACAGCCAGTCACCCCASTACAGTAGGACATTCCACAAAATTCAGGCATTCCAACGCATCCAGACACCCCACAAACTGCTACCCTCTACATTAGGACAATCCAACGCATCCAAGCACCCCAAAATCAGTTACCTCCCATGGCAGGACACCCCAACAGACCCAGACCCCACCAGCTAGTCACCCCAGCACAATTCAGCATCCCACCAGCACATCCCCAATGGTGCTGCCACCGATACCCCCTGACCCCCCAACACTCCCTGTCCTCCCTGATATCCCCTATACCCCCAATCCTCACTGTCCCCCAATCCTCCCTGTCCCCCGATACTCACTGTCCCCYTCCACCTTCTCGGGCGTCCGGCTCCAGATGATCTGGCGCGTCTCCAGCTTCACCTGGAAGGTCCTTCTCTCCGGCCTCTGCGACTTCTTCTGATAGAACAAGGTGAGGACGGTGCCCATCTCCAGGCAGCGCAGGATCCTGCCCATGTCCCCTGGCTCCATCCTGGCGTCCTCCAAGAAGCCATTGACGCTGTTGAGCCTGGCCACGGACATCTTCACTGCTCGGCCATCGCCCGGCGGAGCCGCACAGCCGGGATTGTCTCATGCAGGAGAGGACGGAACCAAAGGGCCGAAAGCTTCCCTGGGGATTTTCTGGGATCGCCCCGGGCGTGGGTTTCCTCTACGGACGAGCGGAGCACGGCCAGGACACGCAGCCGGGATTGGCGACAGCGGGGAGGAAAAGGCCGGGCTGGAGGCACCGTGACCTTCGTGTCACCAAGGCTGGATCCGGCGCCGGCGTTGGCATCCAGCGGCGGTGGGAAAAGATGGACAACGCCGGCCTTTGCTCGCGGTTGAGTTTTTGGACGTGGGGGAGGGAAAATCCAGCCCCGGGAAAAGAAAAAAAAAAAAAAAACAACCAAAAAAAGCCAAGTCACCCCTCAGAAGTGATGGTGGCAGCGTTGAGGTGGCAAATCCCCCCCCGGCCTCCCGGCCAAGCGGGGCCGGGGTTGGGAATGGGGTGCGGCGGAGGGGTGGCGAGGGTTGTTTGGGAAGCCTCGGGGAGCGGCGGGATCCCGGTGGGGAGGGATGTGGGATGCGGGGTTGAGGTGGTTGGCGGTGGGTGGGGAGGTGGGAGGGGGTGGGGGGTTCCCACCGTCCGCCCGCCCGCCGCCCCTTTCCTGCTGCTCCTTAATTTCGGGCTGATGAAATGGACGCCCGGAGGAAACTGCAATCACACATGGCCGGAAAGAGATCAGAAAGGAATTTAAAAAAAAAAAAAAAAAAAAAGCAGGATCTTGGAGAAAGGAAAATCCGAGCTGGGGGGGGAAAAGATGGCTGAGGGTGACATCTAGAGGAATTCCAGATGGGAAGCGGATTTGGGGGGTTATCCCAGCGGCTGGGGGACACCCTGRGATGGAGCTGACTGAGTGGGAAAGTGGGGATTTTTGGAGAAAAAAAAGGTTAAAGGAAAACAGCTGCTGTGGGTTTAGTTCCTCAGTGTCCCTGCTGTGACGCTGAGTTGRGAACGAAGCTCCAGGAGTGACCGGGATTGCAGTCACTCCTGTCATGAGTTTTGTCCAACCTCAACTTGATGGGAAGGGGCTGGAAAGTGCGGTGGGGGGGAAAGGAACATATGGAGAGAGGGGAGCAGGGTACAGGGATTGGTGTCACAGCCCCTGTTTTGTCCTTTTGATGGATTCTGGATGGGAAAAGTCCTGCTGGTGCTCTGGGAATAGATCCTTGTGCGAGGATTTGGGGGAGGCAGAGAGTGAGGGGGGATCAGGGACACAGGGAGTAGGCAGGGGATTCCTTCCTGGCTCCACACTTTGGGAATTTGGACCAGGTGGGGATTTTGATGTCCTGGGGGTCTGAGACTCCTGGGCATATTGGGGATCCAAGTGATGGATGCTGCATCATCCAGGGGTGCCAGGAATGGAGGTTCAGGCACTTGGGGATCCTTGTTGTGGAGGCTCAGGAATCTGGAGATCCATGTCCCAGGCTCATCCCACAGYGTGGCAGCAGGAGAGGAGGGAATTCTGGCCCTCTGCCCTGCTCAGCTGAGACCCCATCTGCAGAGCTGCTTCCAGCCCTGGGGTCCAGCCTCAGAAGCATGTGGGGCTGCTGGAGTGAATCCAGCGGAGGCCATGGAGATGCTCCAAGGGATGGAGCTCTCTGCTCTTGAGTCAGCGTGGGAGAGCTGGAATGTACAACCTGGAGAAGGAAAGGATCCAGGGAGACCTCAGAGCYCCTTCCAGTGCCTAAAGGGGCTCCAGGAGAGCTGGAGAGGGACTGGGGACAAGGGATGGAGGGACAGGACACACGGAGTAGCTTCTCACTTGCCAGAGGCCAGAGATAGATGGGATATTGGGAAGGAATTGTTCCCTGTGCGGGTGAGGAGGCCGTGGACTGGAATTCCCAGAGAAACTGTGGCTGCTCCATCCTTGGATGTGTCCAAGGCCAGGTTGGATGGGGYTTGGAGCAACCTKGGATAGTGGAAGGTGTCCCTGCCCATAGTGGGGGTTGGAACTGGATGACCTTCAAAAATCCCTTCCAATCCCAATTATTTTGTGATTCTGTGACTCCAGTGGGGCTGGATGGCCATGGAGCAGATTTGCACCACCTGGCAGTGGCTCAGCGAGGATCTGGATATTTAGGATTTTACCCCCATGAGGGTTGGAGTTGCAGAGAGAGATCTCCCTGTTTCCTGACTGCAAAACTCCCCTTTCCCGAAGATTTTAGGGATAGACAGAGTGGAAATGAGATTGTGAAGGGATTTTATTTTCCTTGTTTTATCCATGAATTAACTTCTGTTTCCCCCCCCCCCTCCTCCGGAGCAGAATAAGCTTTTGTTCAGGGCAATAAGCTGCAGAGATAGTGGCTGCTTGTGTTTATGTTTTCCATTTCCAGGCAAATCCCGTTCCAGAGCCCCCCTGAACGCCAGGCTGGGAACTGAACATCCCAACCAGAGTGAGCTGCGGTGGATGGAGGCTCAGAATAGAAGATTGTTTTTCCACAGGGGACTGAGCAGCCGGGGTTTGACTTCTGATGTCCATCCAAAACACGTGGGTGGAGAAGGAATGCTCGGTTTTCAGTCTGCAGTGGAATCACTGGTTTAATTTTAGCAGCTCCAGAGCAAAGCTCTAAGGAAGGGGCTTCCAGAGCAAAATGCCCTATGGAGGCTGGAAGGGGCAGAGGAGCTGGAGTCTCCRTGTGGCCCACAGGAATAGTGATGTGCCCCCAAACTGATGATGCTGAGCACCCAAAATTCATGGTTCTTTTCAAAAACCTGAATGTGACTCATCTGTGCAGGTCAGAGGAAGCATTGGAACATCATGGAGCTGTCAGGARGACAGGGAGAAGCCATGGAAGTGCCAAACTCCATCGAGAGCTGCYCCACCAAAACACAAAGGAGCTCCTATGGGTGAAATGGCGGAAAAAATTGATCCCAGGAGGAATCATGCAAGTTGAATTCCCCCTGTGACTTTTGGATGTGCATCAACCTCTGTTTTGCCAAGTGGTGCTGTCCACAGAGTTCCCAAAATCCAGCTGAGAGAGGAACCAGGTCAAAAAAACCCCAACAAGGTCTCAAAAATTCACCACCTTCATCTGGAACACCCTTCCCTCTCATCCAGGGCGTGCAAAGGAGCAGCCAATGCTGCTTTTCCTTCAGCTGCCATAAGATCCGGCAAAAGCCACGGCTCAGATTGTCTGGAACTGTTTGTTTCACTTTTCTTTGGTGCTGCTGTGAAATTCCTGAAACCAAAAGGATTTGGAAATRTTTTTTGCAAGGAACACCGAAGCGGCAGGTGCTGCAAGGTGGGGATTTGCAGCTGCACTAAATTGTTTAACTGCATTMAATAGGATAAACACAAATCCCTGGATGACCACAGGCTCCTGGAAGAGCTCTGCTGGACAATACTGGTCAGTGGTGCAAGCTGAGCATTCAAACCATATTCCCAATCCAAATATTTATATTTTACAATTTTACATTGGATTTCTTTCTTAACCTTTCCAAGCAGGGAAAAGTCCAAGGCCCAAGCGGTTGGGGAGCAAAGTCCTCTTCTCTTTCCCAACTGAAGATGGATCAATATGAATGTTTTCACATGAGCAAACATTTTTGGGCATTCTGCTATGGTTTCATGGTGGATTRGTTCCGTCCCTTGGAAATGGCAAGAAAAAAAGCCAAGTTTCCATTGCCAGGATATGGTGGAGTCTGATCAGAATCCTGGAAGGTTTTGGGTTGGAAGGGACCTTAAAGATCATCTCATTTCACCYTCCTGCCATRGCAGGGACACCTTCCACTATCCCTGGTTGCTCCAAACCCTGTGCAGCCGGGCCTTGGACACTTCCAGGGGTGGAGCAGCCACAGCTTCTCTGGGAATTTCAGTCCAGGGCCTCACCACTSTCACAGGGAACAATTCCTTGCCAATATCCCATCTATCCCTGCCTCTGGCAGTGGGAAGCAATTCCCTGTGTCCTGTCCCTCCATCYCTTGTCCCCAGTCCTTCTCCAGCTCTCCTGGAGCCCCTTTAGGCACTGGAAGGAKCTCTGAGGTCTCCCTGGATCCTTCCCTTSTCCAGGCTGGACATTCCCAGCTCTCCCAGGCKGTCTCCAGAGCAGAGGAGCTCCATCCCTTGGAGCATCTCCGTGGCCTCCTCTGGATCTGCTCCAACATCTCCACATCCTTCTGATGTAGGGAACCCCAGTCCCTGTGGTCACCTCCTCAGTCAGTAAAACACATTTTGCTGTGGGATGTCCCAGCCCCCACAATCCCATTCCCACAGAACAGAGAATTTAGGACATTTTGGGATTAAWTGATTCATAGCTGAGATTTTGATCCACGGTTGGTCCTTCCTGACTCCATGAATTACTGAACGAACCATCCTGAATTCAGTGGGTGAACACATAGGACAAAGAAGAGGATTTGCTCTCTGTCCCCACTTGAAATACCTTGGTAAATAATCCTGACTGGGAATGACAACAACATTCCCAGTTGAATGACAACTTCATTCCCAGAATGAAGCACAGAGATCATCTTTCGAGTTTCTCCCCTTCCCTAAACACACRGATCCAGGTCTGTGTGCAGCTCCTGCCCTGGCAGCGACACCAGAGGCAAAAAACATCCCCAAAAACCAGACACCACAACAAGAAACCAGCACCCACTTGATAAATGACAGCAGCTTTTCCTTTAGGATCCTGCAGCAGTTTCTTTTCCTGTTACTGACATTTTCCTCTCTGTTTTACGTCTAACCCAGGAGACATCTCCTTCCCTTAAGCCCTGCTCTGGAGTATTGCTGTTATCAGCAAAAACCATGAGTCGAGAGTTTGTTTGCCCTTGGGAAGTATTTTTTTTCCCCGTTTGAGTTTAAAATAGGAAAAACTTTTCAGAGAAGAAGCAAATTTTTTTTCAGTGRTAAGTAATTGCTGAGCTCCTCTCAGAGCTGGTGCTGTATCCATGGATTTCTGTAGRAATGGGAGAAAGGCTTTTTAGTAGGGCCTGTAGTGGCAGGATGAGAGGTGATGGATTTAAACAGGAAGGTGAGAGGTTTAGATGGGAGATAAAGCAGAAATTGTTCACTCTGAGGAAGGGGAGTTATGGATGCCAATTCCTTGAAGTGCTAAGGAGGAAAAGGAGAAGAAGGAGAAGAAAAAAAGGAAAAGGAAAAGGAAAAGGAAAAGGAAAAGGAAAAGGAAAAGGAAAAGGAAAAGGAAAAGGAAAAGGAAAAGGAAAAGGAAAAGGAAAAGGAAAAGGAAAAGGAAAAGGAAAAGGAAAAGGAAAAGGAAAAGGAGAAATTCTGCAACCAGATCACATGCCATGAGTCCATGCCATGGAAGGTGCTGGCACAGGAGGAAATGGGTCACTCAACTCCAGACTCCTCCCAATTCTTCAGGAAAAGGATGCAGGGAACAACCACTGACCCAAGGTACTACAGAGGCARTTTTACACCTTCACTCTCTTGATTTTCCACTTCCTCCTAGATTCTCTCCATTTAAAAAAAAAATTAATTAAGGCATCTCCCTGAAATCTTGACACAATGATCCAACTGAGACTTACAAGTGCTGGAAGGCACTCCAGAGAACCTGTGGCTGSCCCACCCCAGGAATTGTTCAAGGCCARGTTGGACRGGGCTTGGAGCAACCTGGGATAGTGAAAGGTRTCCCTGCCCATGGCAGGGGTTRGAAYKGRATGACCTTGAAGATCCCTCCTATCCCAAGCCATCCCAATATTCAGGATGTACCCTCAGAAAGAATGATTGCTGTCCCATGCCTGCTGTTCCTGCAAATGGATCCCTGACAGTGCCAGGTGTTTGAAGATCCAGGGATCTTCTGGCACTGGATCTGCACTAGGATGAGGTTTTAGGGCATTGGAAGGATTTATTTTGGGCTGAATGAGACAATTTAATTCCTCTTCCATGTGTTCCCCTCCCCTGGGCGTTTGCTCACACACAAAACGCTGCACTTGTAGTTTTTTTCCTGTTTTGTTTCTTTTTAAATTARATTAGACTTCCAAAGTGTCATAGAAACTTAATGCTGTGAGTTAAAAGTGCCATGAATTCCTGTTCCTTTTGCATATGTTGCTTGTGACAGGAATGGGGTGGAAAGCCAAAAAAAAAAAAAAAAAAAAAAGGTTTATTTTAATATTTTAACATCCTTGTCTCTCCTTTGCCCTCTGCACAAATCTCAGGGGAAATATGTGAAACTCTGCCAGCTGCCTGTCCCGAGGCAGGATGCTCCTCTCTATTCCCTGGAGAAGATCCAGTTCATGCTTGAAATGCTGCTTCTCCTCCTCTGGATATCCCCATCCCAAAACTCTCCCAATGGAAAATGTCCGAGAATGACCCCAAGTAGTCCAAGATCCTCTGAATTTTGCATTTTCTCCTTATAAATTTTGGTGTGAATTAGTAAAACAGCTTTGAGCTTGCCTTTTCCCGAGGTTGGATTTTGTGGGAGTGGTGGATCCACGGCTTCCCTGGGATAAAAATGAGCTTTTCCTCCACGTGTGCTGAATTAATTTCAATTCAGAGCAGCTCGTTCCGAGCTCATTTATGCAAAGCACTCCACTCACTGTGCCAGCACAAGGGAGGGAAGGAGCAGCTGGGAGTGGAGGAGGATTTTTTTTGGCACAAGTGCCAATTCCTGTCAGTTTAAAGCCATTATGAAACTCTGGGAGGGATTTGGGATCGATTGAAGCTGATCTGAGGCCGCCCAAAGGGAGGAGATCTGTCAGTTCTGCCTGCCTGGTTCCCAGCCTGTTCCCATGTGTGCAAGACTTGGAAAAAAGAGAGGAGCTGGGGTGGTTTTTGGCAGGTTTAGGGAATCAGGGCAGGATAATAAGGGCCAGACTCCCTAAATTCTTTGTATTTTCAAGCCTTTGCTACTAAAAAGGTTTATTCCAACCAGCTGGTTCTTCCCATATTCCACTTTAAAACGCCACAAAACACCGTAAATAATTTACTAAAGCTCCCTTTCCAWGCATGGAAATCGTGGGCTCATCCCAGGGATGGGATTTGATTGGAGCTGGGACAGTCAGAGCTCCCCAGCTGCACTGGGAAGTGAGATATCCCCAGGGACAGCATCTGTTTTAAAGGATCTGAGGTTGATAATGGGTTGCTTTTCCAAAGGTTCCATCCTGGGACTGTTTTCAGGAAATGGTGTTGTGCTTCTCCAGCTCCTTGGCTCRGCTTTTTTATTCCATAAATAATTTCAGGCTGGAGTTTTATCTCCTTTGCAGACTTGAGGCTCTGCTACTCTTTGTTTATGGGGTTTGTTCCCTCAGGGAAGAAGGAAAAGATTTGGAAAACAAACCCCTTAAGGATTTTCTTCACTGCCACGAGTAAATCTGCAGCTTTGGGGCTGTTTTTCCTRCAAAATGTTTTTAAAATGACGCCTGAAGAGTGGGAAATAAGGAATCACRAGGCTGATGGGTGGAATTAAAGCTTCCTTGCTGGAGATGGTCCTATGGAGCACCAGGAAAACCTCCCCCTCATGCCTGRCTGTGGGAACAGAGGATGGGGACAGGGACAGGGAATGGGGACAGCTGGATCAGGTTCACATGGATACAGGAGATCTCAGAATCCTGGAATGGTTTGGGTTGGAAGTGACCTTGAAGATCATTCCRTTCCAATTCCTGCCATGGACAGGAACACTTTTCACTATCCCAGATTGCTCCAAGCCCGTCYAGCCTGGCCTTGGACACTTCCAGGGATGGGGCAATCACAGCTTCTCTGGGAATTCCATTCCAGGGCYTCCCCACCCTCACAAGGAAGAATTTCTTCCCAMTATCCCATCCATCCCTGCCCTGAGTYCTGGCCCTCCATCCCTTGTCCCAAGTCTGTGTCCACCTCTCTTGGAGCCCCTTTAGGCACTGGAAGGGGCTCTAAGCTCTCCCTGRATCTTCTTTTTTCCMGGCTGGACATYCCCAGCTGTCCCAGCCTGGCTCCAAATTTCCAGTTCCCAAACAGAGAAGTTCTGTTCCACACATTTCACTAATTGCCACTTTAATGAGCCTCAAAAGCTGCAGATGTGGAGAAAGAATGGAAGGAGAAATYTGGGATAAAATATCACCCAAAGTCCAACACAATGGACCATGGAACCAATGGGCCGGGGACAGGTGGAGAAACAACCAAGGCCAGGAGAAGGAGAAATCAGCTCCCCTTTTCTGTGCAGA
>NW_026623932.1:152983-202713 GCF_030028575.1 Malurus melanocephalus | reverse complement strand
GAGTGCGGAGGAATCGAGAGACACCCGGAAATGGGAAAAAGGGGAATAAAAAGGGGGAGACAGGGAAAGGGGATGGGGTCAGTTAACGGGGGTACCCGGGATTCCATGGGGGACCTGGAAGGAGGGGACCTGGAGGAGGGATAAGGGGAAATCTGGGCATCCTGAGKCGCGGCACAGTGTTTTAAGGGAATTTTGGGAATCTGGGGTGTGACAGGGACAGGTTGTGATAGGACCTGGGGAGGCGTTGGTGGGGGAGGGATGAGCTGTGGAAGGGATTTTGGATTTTGGAGGGGGTTGGGGGGTGGAGTGTGAGTGGGATGGGGATGGAGAAGATTCCAGAGTSCTGGGAAGGGAGAGGATTGAGGCCTGGGAAAGGTCCAAGGGGTGGTGGAAGTGGAGATGGAAGGAATCCAGGAGTGGTGGGGGAAAGTGGGAATGGAAAGTGGAGAACCCAGGAGTGCTGGGAAAAGGGGGAAAGGGACCCCAAAGTGCTGGGAGAAGCAGGGAAGGAAGGGGACCCAGGAATGTTGGGAGGAGGAGAAAAGGGGAGAAGAGAGAACTCGGGAGTTCTGGCAGAAGAGGAACGTGCTACAGGGAGTGCTGGSAAAAAGTGGAAAGGGAGAAAACCCAGGAAACCCCGAGTGGTTTCACTCCCTGGGGAGGAAACAGAGCCCACGGAACACTGGGGGAATTTTGGAGTCCTCACTTCATGGGATTCCCTCCCTGCTGCTCCCTGCAGGATGTGGGGCTCTCCTGACTTTGGGAAGGGGCTGTTCCCTGTCCCACAGCCCCAGGCTGGGCTCACAGAGGTGGAATGTGTATCCATGTGGCTTTCCCTAKTTCTGGAAAGCACCAAGATTTATTCTTAGCACCAGGTCCCTCAAAACAAATTTTCCTCGTTAGTGAGTCCAAAACCTCCACTCAGGACTTGAGATTTTCTTCTTCTGGAGCTCCTACATGGGGAAGAGATGAGAGGGAGGAAAACARTCCTTTCCTTTCCGTGAGGAATGTGCTGACTCCGCTCTCCTGGCAGCTCTGTGACCCCAGTGAAGGAAAAACTCCTCTGTCTGAAATACTGGGCTCCAAATTCCTTTGGGAATTGCTCACGGGGGTTTTYGAAACATTGAGGCTGGACAAGGGCAGAGATTCTCAAATTGACAGGGATCTCTGATCCAAATGGTCTTTTTGGTGAATCAGAGCACCAGGGAAGGGTGGTGGCTTCCAGAGGGGTATGACAGCAAACCTTGGAGCCTTCTTGTCCCTGCTTTGAAGGGAATGGATTGGGAAGGGTTTGGAGCACCTGGAGAGGCTGAGGGAGATGGGGGAGCTCAGCCTGGAGAAAAGGAGGCTYGGGGGAGACCTTCTGGCTCCCTAATATTCCCTGACAGGAGGGTGGGATCAGGATCTGCCAGGACACAGGATGTGGCTTCTCACTGCATGAGGGCAGGGTTAGATGGGATATTGGGAAAGGATTCTTGCTGGGAGGGTGGTGAGGTCCTGGAATGGAATTCCCAGAGAAACCATGGCTACCCAATCCCTGGAAGTGTCCAAGGCCAGGTTGGATGGGGCTTGGAGCAACCTGGGATAGTGGAATAGGAACGTGGCAGAGGTTTGGAATGAGATGGTSTTGAAGGTCCCTCCGAACCCAAACCATTCTTGGATTCTGTGATCGCACGTCTTTTCCTTCCACCATGCCTTTTTTTCTCCAAAACCTGTGCGAACCCACGTGGAGCGACAGCGTAATTCCAGCAGAAAGAAAAACAGCCCCGTGTCGCTCTCAAATTCCTGTGGGATTAACACTTGGTCTTCTCTTCCATAGGTCTCATAAACAGCCACAGGAACATGCACGGGAATGTTCCACGTCCAGTGCCGTTGGCTCCTCCGAGGTGGAACAMCCCCCGCCAGCCCGGCTACGCTGGGAGAGGAGCATTTTCTGCCAGGTACCCCCAGCAGGCTCCCAGGAATTTCCACCCACGCCAGACTCACACCTGGAGGAAAAAATACTCCCTGGATAACCGGCTGCCAGGAGCGGGGTGTGATGTTGGAAGTGCTTCCGGCGCTTCCCAGGGTTTTGGGAGTCTCGGGGACGGCCAGACTGCCGAGCCACCGGCATCGTTCCCGGAGAGACACGTGGACTTCACCATGGATGGGAACATCGTTGTGGATATCCAGGTGCCACAAAGGGCTGGCCAGGAAAACATGGGTCCTCACAACGAGTTTTCTGGGCGGGAAGCCACGGCAGCTCCTTTGGCTGATGGGAATATCCAGAAATCTCTTCTCCAAAAGGAAGAGAGAAGACCTTCCCTGTCCATTTCCTTCAGCTCCACGTCGAGGACGGTGTGTCTGCCTGGAAGTGGAGCCAGTAGCTCCTTTTCCGCCTCTGGAAGCACCAGTGAAAGTGCTGTGACGCTGAAGTCGGAGCCACARAAACCTTTGGAATTACCGGGTCAGGAGCTAGCCCAGCATATGGCACGGATCAAGACAGAACCCTCGTCTCCAGGGCACCCGATTGGTGAGGAAATCCGGGATGCTTCCCTGCATCCCGAACTCTTTGGGAATGCCGAGACGCTCTCTAGACCCTCTCAGGTTGGGCTGGCTCCAGTGAAGAGCAGGTTTCCCGTAATTCCCAAAACTCCCGGTCTCCTMAAAGCTGCCTCAGCACCCATCACCAGCAAATCTCAGAAATTCAAGAAAAATAACTACACCTGGGTGGCAAACCCYGGGAAAAGCTCTCGGATCGTGAAGAGGAGCCCCCGATCGGAAAATTCCAAGAAGGGCATTACAGGAGTGGACAAAGGTGCTAAAATTTCCCCCAAAGTGGATTTGGGAGCAAAGGTAAAGAAACTAGGATTGCAATCCAAGCCAGGGGTTTCTCCCAGTAAATATAAATGGAAAGCCTCCAGCCTACAGACCTTGCCTTCCACTTCCAAGTCAGCATTCCAGTGGAGRTCTGAGGACCAGAAGAAGCCTCCAGTTCCAAATATCTCTCGAACCCCATCTGTCCCGCTGGCTCTGAGTGTGGCGTCTGTTGTTTCTGGTGGGATGAAATCCTTCGGAGAGGCTGCGCTGTCCAGTTACAAAGTGAAGAGTCGGACAAAAATMATCAGGAGGAAAGGGAATGTGGGGTGAGTTGTTGGTTGGAATTTTGTGTCTGTGGATTTCACGTGAAGTTGTGGCTGTGGGAGAAATTCCGGTGAGGGTTGTTGTGTGCTGGAGGATTTATGGAGTCATGATCTTCCTTGAAGATCATGGAATTCCACCCTCCTGCCGTGGGCAGGGGGACCTTCCATTATCCCAGGCTGCTCCAAGCCATGTGCAGCCTGGCCTTGGACATTTCCAGGGTTGGGGGCAGCCACAGCTTCTCTGGGAATTCTATTCCCAGGCCTCCCCACCCTTCCAGGGAACAATCCCTTCCTAATATCGCATCTAACTCTCCCCTCTGTTAGCGGGAAGTCATTCCTTGTGTCCTGTCCCTTCATCCCTTGTCCCCAGTCCTTCTCCAGCTCTCCTGGAGCCCCTTTAGGCACTGGAAGGGGCTCTGAGGTCTCCTGGATCCTTCCCTTCTCCAAGCTTACTCTCAGCTCTCCTAGGCTGTCTCCAGAGCAGAGGGGCTCCATCYCTTGGAGCATCTCTGTGGCCTCCTTTGGACTSRCTCCAGCTCCAGGTCCTTCTGATGTTGGGGGATCCAGAGTTGGATCTCGTGAGCCCCTGTGGTCCCCAGCATCTCCTCACTCAGAAACGGAATCTGCATTTTCCTGGATTTATTTTCAAATTCCCAAAACTGTTGTGTTCAGGAAAAAGAGGAGAAATATTTTGGATCAGTGTATCGTGTCCAGTCTATCTCCTGGAAAACCCTGTCCAGATCCTGGGATGCAGCAGGGATGGGATATGAGCTCTGTCCCTGATTCTCTGCTGGTATTTTCCTCCCTTCCATCCCTTTGTGCTGCCTGGTTGGAAAACTGCTCCAAGTGATCAAGTGAATGGCATGGATTGGGAATCTGCTTCCTTTCGATTCCTGCTTCTTTTTCCCAGATCCTCTCAGTGCATCCCAGCAGATTTCCACCCTTTTCTTGCCCTCCTGCTTTGCCTGGAAAACTGTCACTGGGTGGATTGTGCTGGGAAAATCACTCTGGAGAAGCTGGGAATTTTTGGGATTTTTGGCAGTTGGGAAGACCTCCCACATCTTGCTAAATTCCAGCAGGAGCAGGGATGGTATCATCCCCCTGTGCTGGGCACTGCTGAGGTTCCTCAGATCCTGGGGGGAAGGATTTGGAGTGTGTCCAGAGATGGGAATGGAGCTGGGGAAGAGTCTGGAGAACCAGGAGAGGCTGAGGGAGCTGGGAGGGCTCATCCTGGAGAAAAGGAAGATCAGGGGGAACCTTCTGGATTGCTAAATTCCCTGACAGGAGGGTGGGGTGAGGTGGGGATTGGGATCTGCTCCCAGGGAACATGGGACAGGACAAGAGGAAAYGGCCTCAAGTTGCAGCAGAGGAGGTTTAAGTTGGGTATTAGGAAAATTCCTTCATGGAAAGGGTGGTCAGGCATTGGGAATCCCCATCCCTGGAGGGATTTAACGTTTAACATCCCTGGCACTTGGCGACAAGTTCAGTGGTGTCTGTGGCAGTGCTGGGGAGCAGTTGGGCTCGGTGATTTCAAAGGTCTTTTCCAACYTAAATGATTCCATGATTCCATGATTCAATCCCTCACATCTGTTGAGCAGAAGGCAACGAGTGAGTTTGGCTGTCAAACACCTCGTTCTCCATCTGTTCTTTGCCAGGAATTCCTCACATTTGCCTGTTTCCTTGGAATTTTCTGTTTAGAGTTTCTCCTCCCCCTGACGAGCATCCTGGTGGGATTTGACTCCTCAGAGCTCTGGAGAAGGACACCAGAAGCGTTTTGGTCACTTCCCTGCTCTCTCCTAACCGTGTGACATTCCCTTTCCAGTTCCCCCACGGATAAGAAGAACATCTCCCCCACCRTAGCCCTGAAGAGCCGCTTCCACCTCCGGAGGAAAACTTCCATTCGGGGAAAACCTTCAGTGACACCAAAACGCTCCTCACCCCGGGGCCTGGTGCAGATTTCCAAGCACAGGCTCTGCCGGTTGCCGGTGACCAGGACACAGGTGGCCTCCAAGGAAGGTAGGAACAGGCATTCCAAGGGCTCACTGACTCGGTGAAGTGATTCCAAGAGTTTGTGGATTTGGGAATGTGTTGCTGAGTCCTCCTGGAGGTGTTGTTAGTCATGGAGCAAACATCGAGTTAGATTCCGTATCTGTGCTGTCCTTTGAGAGCACCACACAAAAGCTATTTCCTGCTTTTACTGGGGATTCCCTGGATTTTCAGGCATCAAATAGGGAGCTTTTCCAGAAAGGAGAACGTTGGCAGAGGTAGGAATGCTTAATCTCTCACCTGTATCCCAGTGTCGTCTCCAGTTCTGTGTCTGATTTGCTTAAACCACCAATAATTAGAGGAGTACTGAATCCATAATGTTTGGAAACTGAATTTGAGCAGGGAATTTGCATCCATGTCCTGCTGCCTTGGTTTCACAGCAGCCAGAGTGGAATTCAGAGCTCAGAGTGGCACCTCCACGTGTCTGGAATGTTGGTGGGATGTTGGTGGCTTCAGGTCTGGTTCCGCTCTCACTGGGGACATTTTTGTGGGTAAAAGGCTTCCCCCACCTGGGATTAAGYAGTTTCAGATAGATATGAGGCACATTTTCACTGTGGTGCAACAAATTCCGTGTGGGAGTTGCTGGAGCTGGGACAGGGTTTGGACCGTGACGAAGCTGGGATTTGTCTGCAGTTGTATTTTGGGATTATTTTGTGTTCAGACAGCTTTGTTGATATGTTGTTGAGTTTTCTTGGATGAGGAATTTTGGACAGGGACCTGGAGTGCCAGGACACTGGGAATGGCTTCCCACTGCCAGAGGGCAAGGTTAGATGGGATATTGGGAAGGAATTGTTCCCTGTGAGGGTATGGATGCCCTGGAATAGAAATCCCAGAGAAGCTGTGGCTGCCCCACCCCTGGAAGTGTCCCAAGGCCAGGCTGCACAGGGCTTGGAGCACCTTGGGATAGCAGAAGGTGTCCCTGCCCATGGCAGGGGGTGGAATGAGATGATCTTTAAAGTCTTCCAGACCAGTCCATGATTCTGTGAAAAGACAGAAAACTGGAGAAATGGAGCAGTTCGGGATTGCAGYAGTGTTTTACTTCGGAGGAAATGGAGGCAGTGCTGGATACAGGGATATCTGCTTGTCTGGAATCCCAGTTCCTTGACTGAAGGGAGTTCAGTTCCTGTATTGAAATCTTGATTTTAACTGGGCAGGAATGAAAAAATAAAGCAGGGATGTAGTTGTCCTCTTGGCTTTAGGAAGTTGGCAAATAGGGAAGGCTGGAGAAAGGAAGGGAAAAAGAGGATATTGGTCTGGAAGTGACTTTGGGAGAGCCAATAGTTCATTCCCATGTCAAAAGTGGATCCACTTACTCAGCCTTTCCTGACAGATGCTGGTCTGTGTGTGGCATCTTCTCCTTTGCAGAGAAATTCAGGATTTCATTCCTTCCTTGGATTAAAATTTGCTAGATAGAAATTTCTAGATTTGAATCCTTTTGTACTTTCAGATTTTTCTTGGAGGTCTTCAATCCCAAGCAGAAGAGTTGCACCTTCATTTGAATTATTCTTTCACTCTGGGTTTGGAAAGCTGTAGAATTATTCAGGACTCTTCCTCCCTGTGTTCCAGGACTTTTGAGGGTTTTTTCCCCCCAGGTTTAGTAGGACAAGATTGTTGGGTGATGGATGAGGCAGGGTTATTTCCAAGTCTGGGAGTTCCTGGATGCTGACAGMGACTGGGACAACTCATCCCTCATCTTCTCTCTGAATGTGTAATTATGGATGAGGTGTTGGCGTCTTCTGGTTTCACAGGGAGCTGGGAATAACTGAAGCCTTGTGGGATTCAGTTCCTGCCTCTCACGTTATCCCAAGAGATTTTGGGAAGATTGTTTTGGTTTCTTTTTGAGCAAAGTGTGGATATTAATCCCGACAAAATGTTGTGGATATTAATCACCAAAAAAACGGTGGAGTTTTCAGTCTTTTCCATTTGTCTCAGGACAATGTGAGGGGGAAGTAAATGGCGATACTGGGATACACTGGGAGCAGAGCGGGGCAGAAATGGAGCAGGGAGATGGATTTTGAGGAACACCATCCATTTCTGGGATCACACTGGATGGAAGGACAGAGGGGAGGGATGTTCCCATCTTCCTGCACAGCAGGAAAAGCTGGATCATCTCCTGTCCCCAGGTGTGGTGACACAACCTGGCTGGTTTCCTGTTTGTCCTGTTCCACAGGATTTTGGGATTTGTGGCAGAGCTCTGTGCTCTGGACTAAAGACATTGCTCCTGCTTTTCCCAAGAGAGTTTCCCAACTCTCCAATTCCCTTCTGGGACCCAAATGGATCTGTTTGGATCTYGTCAGTGGGGCAGCTCTTCCAGTCACTCCCGAATCTTGGACTGAGATTGGTGTTTCCCAATGCTCTGTATCCAGAGGTGCTTCCCTCTGTGGAAATGACTTTTGTTTAGGGATCAGAGAGCCAGTGGAAAGGGGCAGATTGGTAGGAATTGTCTTGGGATTTTTTTAGCTGTTCCACCTGCAGCTCTTACCAATTCATCCCAAAATATTTGTTTAAGTGGGATGTTTAACAACAGCTCAGATATTGGAGTGTGTCCCAACTGGAAGTGGTTCCAGTGAGGAAGCTCCAGGTCAGGCTGCCTCACTTGTCCTCTGGGATCCTCCAGGATCTGGTGGAACAGGGATAAAAGGCAGTGGTTGTTTTCTCTCCTTATCCAGGGAAAAACTGGAGGACCAGCAAGGATCATCGAGGTCACTGGTGCCATTGAATTGGATAAAACAATGGAATGGTTTGGGTGGGAAGGGGCCTTGGAGATCAGGGAATTCCAACCCTCTGTCATACACAGGGACACCTCCCACTATCCCAGGGTGCTCCAAGCCCTGTCCAACCTGGCCTTGGACACTTCCAGGGCTGGGGCGGCCACAGCTTTTCTGGGAATTCCATTCCAGGGCCTCCCCACCCTCACAAGGAGGAATTTCTTCCCAATATCCCATCTAACCCTGCCCTCTGGCAGTGGGAAGCCATTCCCTGTGTCCTGTCCCTCCATCCCTTGTCCAAACTCTCTCTCCAGCTCTCCTGAAACCCCTTTAGGCATTGGAAGGAACTCCGAGGTCTCCCTGGATCTTTCTGTTGTCCATGCTGGACATTCCCAGCTCTCCCAGGGAGTCTAAAATGCCAAATGTCCTTTTTGTCCATGTGCTGTCCCATCACCTTGGACATGAGTGGAATCCTTTATCCACTTTCTCCAAACAGGCGTTGCACTTATTTCCAAAAGTACAGGGATGGCATCTTTTTCCTCACCAGTTTTGAGGGAAAACACCAACTTCTAAGTGAGGTTTGACTGATCTAGGTATGACAACAGTGGGATATTCCTGCTTTTCCCATCTTGAAAGTCCCGTGCCAGAGGATATGGGAATCCCACACTTTTCCAACGGCTTTTTCCTCCTGTCTTTCTCTGGGATTTCTTGCAGGATGAGGCTTTTTCCCGACTTATTTTTTGATGACAGAACAGGTGAGTTCTGGGTGTTGGGAACTTTTCCTCACTATTTCTTGGCTCTTCCTCCTTGGGCATCCCAGCTGTCATTTCTTATTCCTGGGGCTTTTTCCTTAGGAAAAACTAGGAATAAGTGCTTCAAAGGAAGATTTATTGTTTTTTTTCACTATATTTTATTGTCAGAGGTGTGGCAAATGTATAGATGAGGAGAAGGGAAGCGTGGTGTGGGGAAATTGAGATTTTTACAGAAGAATGGGGGCTTTTCCAGGAGAAGGGGGATTTTGGGAAGCACACACAGCCCTGCAGAGGGCACTCGTGCCTCTCCCATCTCCTCAGTCCACCTTTTTCTGGTTATTGATGGCCTAATTTCGTCTTTATGTGAAAGAAAGCAGATCTGGAGTAATTTGCAGCAATAACCTGCTAATGCCGGGCCAGTATCAAAATTCCCATGTTCATTCCCGGTGGCAGATAAAACACTAATATATAATTATCCTTGCAAATTGGATTGTTTTAAATAACCAAAAGGCTACGGCCGGGGAGAAAACCATCCCATTTCCCTGGAGTTCCTATTGCGGGGTAATTGCTGCGTTCAATCAATTTCCTTGGCATTAGAAATTCCATCACAATCAACATTAAGCTTTATTCATTGTGATGGCAAAGAGCCGGATCATTTCTCCTCTTTTCCTTAACTGGCAAAATTAATCAGGGAAAAGATTTTAAACATTTACCCGTGCGAAAGAGGTCAGCTCTGCCACTATATTGCTCAGCAGATAAGGGGGCTAATAAAAAGAAAATTGAATTACTAATGATCGCCAGGAACAGAGTATATAAAACCTGGCAATCGCCCGGTGCAGGAAAAAAGGGAATCAATTTTCTCCGGACAAGGTGCGCTCGTTTTTTATTTTGGCTCATATTATCAGCAATTTAATTGGAGAGAGCATAAACAGGAGGAAACAGTTAGGGAATAATGAGGCTGGAGGTGTAAAATCCTGCAGGATAGATGCTGGACACAATTTATTTGGCACAACAGATAATCACTTTAATTGAATCCAAAAGTGCAGCGTTCAGCAGCGCCGGCTCTGCGCCTCGCCCGGGGGGATCATGGAATATTACAAAGAGGCTCCTCCGTGCCTTTTCCCCCTYTGTAATGTCCCCTTCCAGGCAGGACTGCTCCGGGATTGCTTCGGCGYGGTCACAGCTGGCTGGAAGCGAGAGATGGAGCAAGCAGGAGGGAGATTCTCCAGGGATTCTTCCTTGTTTATGTGTGTTTGTTCCTTAAATAATTTGGTGCTTGCCGGGTTGGATGGCTCCGTGTGAGACCGGTCCTGTCCTGCTTGAGGTGAAGTTGAAATCATGGGATGGTTTGGATTAGGAGGGGCCTTAAGGATCAACTTATTTTGCTGTGTCCTGAGTTCAAAGCCTGGCTCCCTCCTCCTGCTGCGATCTTCAGGTTTGGGTATTAAAGGAGTTTTTAAGGAGCATTTGGGATTTTTTTCCTGGGGGAGGTGGGTGGTTCATCCTTGAATTTAGAATCCCAGAATAGTTTGGGTTGGAAGGGAACTTGAAGATCATCCTGTTCCACCCGTCCTGCTGTGGGCAGGGGTGCTTTCCACTATCCCAGGGTGCTCCAAGCMCCATCCRAYRYGGCCTTGGWCMCTTCCAGGGATGGAKCARCCACAGCTTYTRTGGAAAACCTGTGCCAKCACCTYSYCACCCTCTCAGGGAAGAATTTCTTCCMAACATCCCGCTAAACCTTYCCTCCTTCAGCTTAACTAGATGGAGAATTGTTGGAATTCCCCATCTGTGGCTGTCCAACTCCGTGGCCACAGGAAGAGTAAATTGGGAGCACAGCCTTGTTGGATCCAATGCACCCAACCTTGGTTTGTGTTATTCCCCTTGAAAATATTCCTTCCCTGCTTATCCTTCTGTTTCTTCTGTCCCAAACTGAGATAAGCCAGTGGTTTGTGTTATCAGCTTCCTTCTTTTCCTGTGTTGCCACCCCAGTGTTGAAACAGCCAAGGAAGGAAGGAATCCTGTTTGTATTCCCATCTTCCTAATGAGAAATTCCGTAAGATTCCTAAGACTTGCTTCACTCTGYATCTGCAGAAGCTTCTACAACTCTTTACTTGCCAGAATCACCCTCCAAAAATTCCCTAAACACTCATTTCTCTTCCTCTTCGCTCCATAGGGTGTGAGATGAGGGGGTCGGGATGGGCRAGGAGTGTTTGCTTGGAAAAACGCTGGAGGCCAAAGTGTCAGGAGCTGCTTTGCATTACTCGGGCGAGTAAAGGGGGTGTAAGTGGTGAGAAGCAAGTTATGGATGGCATCTGAATGCTCAGCTGCTGATAATTTTATTGACACCGGGTGTTTGGATCCGTCTGGCAGCTCTGGAAATCTCAGCCCTGGATTTTATCCCCTCTCCTGTTTTTCTTTTGAATGTTTCCAGCAGCATGATTCCCAGTGGCACAGCAATTCAGGGAATTTTTGGAGGTTTTTTTTTCCTTGCTTTGTATTTTATTTTTTATTTATTTGCTTTTTGTTCTCGGGGACTTGTGCAAGGTTTTACTGCTCTTTGAGGCGAYGCCTCCGATCGCGTTACGGCCGAGTTAAGCTCTTGATCCCTTCCCTCAGGGAAGCCCTTGGATCACACACAGAACTCCATGGAGCTCGCCACATCTTTTCCTTTGCTCCATCATCAGTCCCGTTCTCCCAGGATTTTTCCAGCAGATCCAAACCCTTCCCAGGTCGCCGCTTGGGGCGAGCGTTGCTCCTCTGTCCTGTGTGGATTTGACCTTGCCCGGAAATCATTCCATTGCCAGGTCTCTCTTCCCTCTGCCTTGTCCTTGGGAGCCAGGGGGGGAGTGTGGCTGGCGAGGTGGCTCCTCACTCCTTCAGGAATTGGGAAAAGTTCACATTCCTGGCTCTTTGCCGGCCCCGGTTACGTCAGTGGTCGTAAGTAACGGTTTTGGGTTTCCGCCTTGACTTGGCATTTCCAGGTGACTCGTCCCGAGCTGCAAGAGGAGCTGCAGGCATGGAGCCAGGATTGGGAATTCTCTTTGCAGARCCCTCTTTTCAAAATAACAGCCTGCTGGTAGTGAGGGAACAGGCCTTGCTCCCGTGTASATGTTGGATTTGGGATYGGGGRTGTCAGCGACTGTGACAGAGGGRACATCCAGAGGGAAACAGGGCARAAATCCTRAAGGTGACAATTCCTGAGYRGCTTTTCCCCTGCAAAAWTCAACCTGCACACTCAATTTGTYGAGGAAGCTGCATCCCTGGAAGYKTTCCAGGYCAGGCTAGATGGGATTTGGAGCAGCCTGGTCTGGTGGAATGTGTCCCATCACAGAAGGTTGGATGGAACAAGATGACCTCCAAAGGCACTTCCCACCCAAACCATTCTGTGGTTTAATGTTGGAAGTCACCTCTCAATCCCTATTTTAGATAGTTTGACCTCAATATTTTTACCTCGATCCTTATTTTAGAGCCTCTCCTGTACCAGGTGCAGCTCCAGCTCTGCTGGATTGGGAAATTCCATTGGTAGCTAGCAGCTCTTCGGGGAATATTTATTTATATATGCATTAATAGGAAAAATGCTTGGCTTTGGGGATGGATGAGATCCTTTAATTGGYTCTGATCCTTGATATTTCCAGGTCCGTGGGGGGCTTGTCTAAGMATCCAAACCTTTCAGGGATGGCACGGTGTGGAGCTGAAACAGACAGGAAGAAAAAAGACAAGGGAAAAAAAAAGGAAAATAAAGCAGTAGGTCCTGAAGTCGTCATTTGGCCTGCTGGAGACTGCCTGGCTTTAAATATTTCCATGGATGGAGCATCCACAAATTCTCTGGGCAATCAGGACCTTATCACCCTCACAGGGAAGAATTCCTTCCTGATATCCCATCTAAACCTACTCTCAGTTTGAAGTGATTTCCCCCTTATCCTGTCACTCCATATTCTTGGAAGTATAGATCTTGGAAATAGATGTGTATTTATCTGTGGAATGCTTTGGCTTGGGAGGGACCTTAAGGAGTCTCCTAATCCAAGCAAAAATGAAGCTTTTAAACCAGTTTTGGACTTGCTGCTCCAGGCTGGGTGGAATTTCAGTGCTTATCCCTCTTATCCCTCCGCTTGTCTTTCCTTGGGCTCCTAAATAAAAATAAGGACAATGCAAGTGAGTGCTTAAGGCACTTGAAAAAAAAAAAGCCATAACCAGAAGAATGACAATGAGTCCCTTTTCCCTGTTTTTTTCCCCTTCCTTTTGCTATTTTCTCTCACCTAATAAACTGATTGATGGTATTCCCGGCGCGGTCACAGTTGGAATTACTGAYGCTGGCGCGGATGATCGGAGTATCCTCCACTGCTCTGTCAGGATTCCCAAAATCCCGCCCTGGCAGATGCTCAATTCCCTGTAAAACCTTTGTGGRTTTCTCTGTTCTGCTTTCTGCTTCCTGTTCTTTCCTGAATTCCCTACTTACACCCATTTTTTTTTTTATTTTTTAAATTTTCTTGGGCAAATCTTCCTGTTTGATTTTCCCCATAACGACTTGGTTGCAGCGCAGGGAAATTCCTCTCCCTGGCTGCTGATCTGAGCTAAGCCGTTCATTCCAGGACTTGCTGGATCACTCCATGTGCTCTRCAAAATGCTAGAAATGAGTAAAACCCCTTGGAATACGGAACAGATGCYGGAGTGCACCTGGAATTAGGGATTTGTGGACTTGACAGCATCTCCTGAGTCCTACAAAACTCTGCTGTTCCAGCAGCTTTGCCGGAGTTTCTGCTTCAGCCTAAGGGATGGGAAACGCCTTTACTTCGCTTGTCAACGGGAATTTTGCTGTCATCCCTCAGGAAATTTGAGTTCAAGGAACGTTTCCTCCTCCCCTGTACCTCCAGATAATCCCCACGCGTGCGGTTTTCAAGGGAGGGTTTCTATTTTGGACTGTTTGGGGTGGTGTCAAGTGGGATTTTGTGTGGGTATGTGGATGGGATCAGTTCCAAAGCTGATCCCACATGTTCTTGGCCCTTAAGCTGCCCTCGGGGGGCTCTCCGTTGGAAAAGGGCACGGGAATTCTTGGAGATTTAGCGTGGGCTGTTAACTGTGGCGTTGGTTGCGATAGGAAACTCCATTGTGTTGTTCCTCACGGCACCAGCAAATGTCCTGGGACATCTTGTCCTTGGATGGAACGGAGGGAGCCAAGGAAGGGTGAGGGGGTGGGATGTGCCGTGAAACTTTGTTTTTTCTATGGAATTACAGGATGTTTTGGGTTGGAAGGGATCTTAAAGCCCGTCCAGTTCTACCTTGTGCCATGGGCAGGGACACCTTCCTCTATCCAAGGTTGCTCCAAGCCCCCTCCAACCTGGTTTTGGACACTTCCAGGGATGGGGCAGCCACAGCTTCTCTGGGAATCCCAGTCCAGGGCCTCCCCACCCTCCCAGCTAAGAATTTCTTCCCAATATATGATCTAACCCTGCCCTCAGGCAGTGGGACGCCATTCCCTGTATCCTGTCACTCCATCCCTTGTCCCCAGTCCCTCCCCAGCTCTCCTGGAGCCCTTTAGGCACTGGAAGGGGCTCTGAAGTCTCCCTGGATCCTTCTGTTGTCCAGGCTGGACATTACTGGCTTTCTCAGGCTGTGTCCAAAGCAGAGGGGCTCCATCCCTTGGAGCATCTCCATGGCCTCTTCTGGACTCGCTCCAGCATCTCAAAATACTTTTGCTGTTGGGAACCTAGGGCTGGATTCAAAATTCCAGGTGATGTCTCACCTGAGTTGGGGCAGAGGGGCAGAATTCCCTCCTTTCCTGCTGCCCATGCTGTGGGATGAGCCCGGACATGGGGCATTTGTGGGATCACACATGGATTGGGCATGTCCAATTTCTTCTCCTTGGGGCTGCTCCCAATCCAGTGCTGGGGTGGCAAAGATCTGCTTGAATCCAAGGACTCAGATGGAACAGTGTCAAATACTCTTTTTGGGATTAAAAAAAGGGATGAATTCTTTCCTTTTGAAGAAGAGCTCAAACACTGTTCGGTTTTGGCTGGTTCCAAGTGTTCGCAGTGATTGGTGTCCTTAATTTCACAGCGACRACTTCCAGATGCTTCTCCGATTATCAGGAATCCAGGAGCAGAGTTCTCCCTTATCGGGAAGCAAATCGAAAGGGAATTTGATGGGTTGAAACGAGTCCATCAGAGATCCCGCTCTGTTTTTAAACCAAGATTTACTCTGCTCTCTCCACATTAACCGGGGTAGTTTTACGGTGCTCCCCTTCCGTGAGCTTCCGTGATCCATCATTTCCCCAGCTCGCCTGCCGGAGTGGCTGTTAGATTTTACTACAGCAAACACTGTAAAAGGGCATTAGAGCAGTTAAATCTGGAGTCTTGCTTCCATAAGGAAAAAAGAAAATGCTGAATTAGGCACCAGAAAAGGCAACCGCAGCGATACTTTAATCTTGCATAAATTATCAGAAGAGTCAGAGGCGAGTGATTTTATGTATTGTTAGAGCTCTGCTAATTAATTATTCTGGAATAATTGATGTTTAGAAGCACCAAAGTTRGGTCCTTTCCTGGCTTAATGGACTTTCAATATGGCAGCTGGATTTTTATTTCTTTCCTAATTTTAACCCCTCCTTCCATGGGGTTAATGAAGTCACTTTCCTAAATATGAACAGCCTAAAGCTGTTCACAGCAAACCTCAGTTTGTGAATCTGAGTCAGTGGTGGTTTTGGAGACATTCCTGACTTCTGGTGGAAGTTSAGTCTCCAGTGTGAATATTTGAAAGATGAAGTGCCCTAAAGAAATGGAGAAATTCAGATGAGCTGAAGGAGGGCAGGGTTAGGTGGGATATTGGGAAGGAATTCTTGGCTGTGARGGTGGGGAAGCCCTGGAATGGAATTCGCAGAGAAACTGTGGCTGCCCCATCCCTGGAAGTGTCCAAGAAAAGGTTGGACAGGGCTTGGAGCAACCTGGGATAGTGGAAGGTGTCCCTGCCCATGGCAGGGGGTAGAATTCCATGATCTTTAATGCCCCTTCCATCCCAAACCATTTCATGATTCCATGATCACAGGGATATCCCTCTTCCTTCTGCCTGTGGACATTGAGCAATCGGTGACAAAATCCACACAGGCACATTGGACTTTGCAGTTTCTTTCCACACCTTGGGAATCCTCTGCTTGATTGAAGTTCTCTTTGTGGCAAATCCACGCCATCCCCAGTTTTTGGGGATCAAGGAGGAYGGGGCCTGCAAAGGACAGGTGAGGACAGGGCACAAACGCTTGCTTAGCCGAAGGGGTTTGGGAAAACCGGGACACACAATGCCGGTAAAGTGATCCCTGCTCCCGAGGAATTCCAGCCCCCGGAGCAGGGGGATGCCCAGCCCCAGCGACTGTCCCACTGTCACCACTCTCCTTGCGGGGCCGGGCAGGGCGTGGGTGACAAACATTCCATGGCCWGGACACGACGTGGGCACGGCGGCTTTGTGGAAAAGCGCCCTAAACTTGATATCCTTGTTTATCTCTTCCCAGGCCCTGCCTGGCCCCTCGGGATAAACAGGTGCCAGCGYTTGTGATTCCCAACAGCCGGAATAACTCGGAAAGGAGGCTGCCTTTGTGGGGGGAGTTATTCCTGCTTCTCTTCAGGGCTGGAGCATCCCTGTGTCAAAGGGGTGGGAGTGGAGACAGCCCCAGGACCTGCAATTGCTCCAACCTGGCCTCGGAGACTTCCAGGGATGGGGCAGCCACAGCTTTTCTGGGAATTTCAGTCCAATGTCTCAGCACCCTCCCAGGGAAAGRTTTATTCCCAATATCCYATCCAACCCTGCCCTCTGGCAGTGGGAAGCCATTTCCTGTTTCCTGGCACTGTATCCCTTTTCCAAAACCCCTCTCCAGCTCTCTTGGAGCTGTTTTAGGCATTGGAAAGGGCTCTGAGTCCTCCTTAGATCCTTCTCTTCTCCAGGCAGGACATTCCCAGCTCTCCCAGCCTGGCTCCAACCCTTGGAGCAGTTCCGTGGCTTCTTTTTTTTTGCTTCCTTCTCTTTCTGGACACATCCAAGGCATTCCAACCACATGGACTCATCAATCATTTAAACCCAGGATCCTGTGCCTGGATTATTTTCCTKTATTTCCCTTGGATTATTTTCCTTTATTTCCCTTGGATTGTTTTCCTTTATTTCCCTTATTTCCCCGCTTTCCCTGCCCAGCAGGATCCCTGCACTTTCTCCCTTCTCCGGCTCAGCTCTCACATGCCTGGGCTTTGCCCAGGGAATCCTCAGCTCCTCTCTCCTGGGTGCTCCCAGCATTGCTGTCATTCCCTGAGGGAACACTGTGCCCCGCTCGGGGGTTGTTTAGTGTCTCAACTTAGAGACATTCCTGAAGGGAACCTCCTTAATTCCCACACGGATGCTGCAGGAATGGCACAAAGGCCCACAATAAAATGCAGTGAAGAATTCCAGGGTGAAATCGAGATGGGAAACCTCTGCTGCTGCCAGGCTGGAAATCTCCAGCCCMGAGTTTCCCCAGGCTTTTTAATGGAAGCAGGAGTTGTTTTACTTTGTCTTGTGTCAGGGACTTGGAAGAGGAACCAGGATCAGCACCTGGAATTATGGGATCAGTTCTGGGCCACTCATGACAAGAAGGACATTGAGGAGTTGGAGCGTGTCCAGGGAAGGGAAGGGAATGGAGCTGGGAGGGGTGTGGAGCTGGGAAAGGGGCTCAGCCTGGAGAAAAAGAGGCTCAGGGGGGACCTTTTCACTCCACAACTCCCCGAGGGTGGGATCTGGTGAAGATCGGGATTTGCTTCCCAGGGAACAAGGGACAGAACCAGAGGAAACAGCCTCAAGTTGTGTCAGGGGCAGGTTTAGTTTGGATTTTGGGAAAATATTTTCATGGAAAGGGTTGTAAAGCATTGGAATAGGCTGCTTGGGGTAGTGGGGGAGTCACATCCCTGGAATTGTCCAAAAAATATATGGATGGGGCACTTGAGGACAGGGATTAATGGTGAATGTGGTGGTGGGGCTGTGCTGATGGTTGGACCTGACAATCCTGGAAGGACCTGACAATCCTGGAGCTCTTTCCCAGTTTTCAATTCCATGATTCCATACTTTGCTCTGTGTTCTTCCCCTTCCTCTCAGCCTCCAGCCTGTGCCCAGCAGCAGTGATTGGGAATTGGGACATGGAATTTGATTTCTTTGAGGARTATCCCAGAATCCCAGAATGGYTGGAGTTGGGAGGGAYCTTCAAGGCCATCCAGTGCCACCTTYTGCTGTGGGCAGGGACMCCTTCCACTATCCCAGGGTGCTCCAAGCCCTGTCCAACCTTTTCTTGGACACTTCCTGGGGATCCAGGGGCAGCCACWGCTTCTCTSGGCAACCTGTCCAKGGCCTCACCAYCTTCACATCCAGGAATTCTTTCCCAATATCCCATCTAACCTTGTYCTCTGGCAGTGAGTAGMCATTCCCAGTGTTCKGTCCCTCCATTCCTTATCMAAAATCCCTCTCCAGCTTTCTTGGAGCCCCTTYAGAYACCGGGAGGAGTAATTCATATTTATTCCTGTTTGTTATGTCATTCCTTAATGTGGTCCCAGATTTTCCTGGATTTCCGGCAACATGCGGTAGGAAACATCAATACCACTATTTTTTCGCAATCCATATTATTCCATCCCACAATTCCAAACCAGTTTTACCTTTAACCTTAAAGGACATTTTGCTCTTTGTCACATTTCCATTAACGGATAGTCACTATGGATCCATTTCCCATTGCGTGTCAGTCGCTGCCTGTTCCAAAGGGATCATTCCGCACTAAGTGGTGTCAGAAAAGACTTTCCCCTTCCCGCTCCATCCTTTTAAATCCCAAAAACCTGGACATCAGGGCGGCCACTTTGGCTGTGCTGACGCTTCCTTGGTCCTGTCCTCTCTTCCCAGGGATCTTAGTGCACATTCCAGGCTGCCTCATTCCCTAATGCTTTGCTTTTTCTCCTTTAAATATTCATGGGATAAGAGTGGCCGGGTTACTTAATGGAGCRGCATTATCCTTGGAATTCAAAGCAGGAGTGGACTTGTTGTCAATATGTTTTAAGAACTTTTCCCAAATCTGGCTGGGAGCCCATGGGATTCACATATTTTCCCTCTTTTCACCTTTAAATGAATTCTGGACTTGCTGGTTGCCAATGTGCTGTATTGGGAGAAGGGAAAATCCTATAAATTTCCAGTTTCTTAACAGACAAGAGTATTTTATCCTTTTCAAAGGATCACTGGCAATCCTAAAGGATTTTTAGGGGGTGGTTTTCCCTGTAAACCCTGGAGTCTCAAAGTCATGGAATGGTTTGGTTTGGGAGGGATCTTAAAGATCATCCAGTTCCAACCCCTTGCCATGGGCAGGGACCCTTCCTCTATCCCAAGGTGCTCCAAGCCTCATCYAGTCTGGAATTTGGGCTCAAGTCAGGATCTGCAGCTTGAGATGTTTGGATATCTCACAAATTAATCAAGAGTAAAACAAAGGAATTTCAGAAATTTTTCAGGGAAAGCTTTTTTCCTTCCATCCCTGCCAAGCATTCAGCTCCCAGTTCATTCAGGTCACTGRTGGGATGAGGGCTGGAAGTCTGACTCTCCTGCTATTCAAATATTCCATGGATTCAGGAGATGGTGCCTGACACATGGCCTGGAGAGAATAATTGGACATGGCAGCTGAGTGAAAAAGGCTGGATGTGATTTTTCCTCCCAGTGCATGTGGATGGCTGAAATTCGGGGTGATTGGTTTATTTTTATTCAGGGAGGAAAAAGAAACAGAAGGAAAACAAAACAAAAAATTCCCCTTGAAATCGCCAACAAAAAACTTTTATGTTTCAATCAGCTGGGATCAAATGGGGATTCAGCCAACACTGGGAGACAGCAGGGATTTCTTCTGCCAGTTCTGGAATTTCTGGTGGCCTAGAAAGATGTTCGCTGTTTGGAAATACTCTTAAATTGGAATACCAGCAATCCCTGGAATACCCAGGGAATGTCCTTCAAATCTGTTTGGAGCTGATTAAAACCAAACAGGCGTTGCTGTTGCTCGATCTCTGTAACTTTGGGATAAATKATTTTATTGCTGTTCCTGGATTTTCCTGCCTGGGAGATGGGAAGAACAGATCTGGGAAAAAAATACGGTGGGATCTGGGAAGAAAATCTCAGGCAGATCCCAGCCTCTTGTCCCTTGTGGCCTGGGAGCAGATCCTTACTCCCACCTGGCTYCACCCTCCTGCCASGGTTTTTTAGRGAGCCAGAAGGTCCTCCCTAAAATTTCCTTTTCTCCRGGATAAGACCCCCCCAGTTCYCTCAGCTGYTCCTGGTGCTGCAGACCCTTCCCAATCCATTCCTTTCTCCCAGACCCACTGACSTTATGGATTCCATGAAAAGCAGGGATTCAGGATCAGTGCTGGGAAGAGCTTGGGGAGAGCTGGATCAGTGGGAAAGATGCTGAGGACATTTTGTGAGCAGGATTTTAAGGAACGAGAGGCAATCTGGACTTGCCACCCTTCTCCCTTGGGAGCAGTGGAAAGGCATCAAAGCCTGGCTTGTTTTTCCTCCCCTCCATTTTTCTCCAAGTTTGTAAAGTTTATTTCCGAGGGAGAAGAGTGGAGCAGCTTTTCTTTCCAGCCTGGAGTGGCATTAATTGGTTTTTGTTTGAAATATTTACGGGATGGGAACATCAGGGATGAGCCGCTCTGCCTCTAAGTGGCCTTGACAGGTGACATTCCCTGACATCTCCACGGTGCAATCGGGTGGATTTGGGAAGTGCTGACTCTCCAAATAAACCAGGTTTATGGATCAGCCTCAATCTTGTCCTAAATCCTGTTTTCCTTTAGATTTCATGGAGATATTTTGTGTGGACTGGTAATGATTTGGAATCTTTGTGAGTTTTCCTGGTCAGGTTGGTTCATCTTAAATACRGTCYTAAAATCTCTGGMATTTAGGGGAAGGTTTTAATCTGGRAAGTAGGATCTGAGGCTTGGACRGATCTGTCTATCCCRGCACGAGGACCAGGTGTGTTTTTAGGGATTGGAATGTGCTTGGAATTGTCCACCTGGGGTGGCCCTTGAAACAGCTGTGGGGTACCAGGGGACGAGAGCRACCCCAAAGCTGCGTCTGTGACAGCAAATCTGCACCTGGAAACATGRAAAACTCTTGGAAAAGGCTGTTGAAGGAATCTCTGCTCCCTCCTTTGTCTTTTTGGTCTTTTTCAGGCTGGGTTGGATAGGACAACCTGGGACAGTAGAAGGTGTCCACTAAGGGAATTGAAACAAGATGGTCTTGGCAGTCCCTTATAACCCAAAATCATTCTATGATTCTGTGATTTTTAAGGTTTTTGTTTTTTTTTTTTTTACGTGGGACATTTTTTGTCCTGAAGTCTCCAAATGTGTCCCTTCTCCCAGAAATTCCAAAACCGAGGGGCTCAGCCGGAGGAATCGTTGGAGCAAACTTCCTTGTGTGCCTTCCCAGGATATTTCTCCCCTGTGCTCTCGTGCCACCCGTGTTGTTTCYAGCCCTGGGAAGCTGCTGCGTGTATTCAGCCCAGTTCCTCTGGAATGTGGTAACCCCATTCCTTGGGAATACAATTTGAGCTATGACATAATCCCTGGAGCAAGTGAGGAGCCATTAGCAGCTTCTTCCTTACGGCAGTTGGTGGAGCGGAGCTGCGCCTCAGGATTCTGCTCATTCCTGGGTATTTTCTCAGGCTCCCAACTCCGACAGGTGGCACCCGGGAACGACTGGGCAGGGAATTCTGTTTTAAATCATTCAACGCCTCGGAATGGCTTCCCCTRTTTGTCTGAATTATAGCATTGACCCCCAGAATTCCTTAGGAATATGCCACAAATTGGCTCATTGCTATGGGAGAATCCCATCCTGGAGTGTGACGTTACCGGYGTCCCATCTGCTATCCAATGGATCCCATCTTGGGAAAGGGAAAATTGGGATAAAGGAGAAGGAAAAGGAGCTTGGGGTCGTCCCAGCTTGGATTACAGCTGGGTCACAAGTGTTGGAAAACATTTATGGAGGAGATCTGGGACCATCTGGATGCACTAAATGGATTCAGTGCTTTCCGGGGCCGATATCCAAGTTGACACATCCTGTAATCCTTCAAATCTGTTGGAATGTGGGTGTGATCTGTGGAATGTGATGGGAGTGTGGATGAGCATCTCCTCTCTCTGCCCAGCTTTCCCTTTGAAAATTTGGGATAAAAGTTAAATAGTTAGGAGTGTCAGTGGAGGATCTTGGAGCGCTTCATGGGAAGAGCTGCTSGTGTGGGAGTAGGGAAAATGGACTGGAAGGTGCAACACTGGCATTTCCCTTTTAAACTGGGAATTAGGGATTGATGTGGTCAAAATGCTGCTTTTCCCAGCTGTCCCTGCTACCAGCCAGTGTCTTTCCTGGAATTTTCCCCAAATTTTCCCATATAGAAGCAAATATAGTTTGATCCATGAGGGTCTGTACTCAGTCCTTCATCATCCTGTTCTTGGGAGATTTTTCTTGGACAACTCCGGAGAAAGGGATGAGATGAGSCGGTGGTTTGGAAGTTTATCCCTAAAATTCTTGGATGATGAGTCTCAGCTTTGCCCAAAGAATGGGAATTGTATRTGGGAAATAAAAAGCTTAAGGTGAAGGTTGAGGAGAAAGGAAAAATGAGATATCCACCTGTGGTTTGTTCCTGTGAATGCTTCCATCAGTGGTGTCCTGGTCCTGGAGCATCACTGGGAGCGGGCATGGAAAATGGGAGCTGGAAAGCAGCAGCATCTCCACTAATTTTCCCTCCTTGCTATCTCCAGGAGCTGCTTTCGTGGGTGAAAAGAGAGGGAATGGATTAAAAATTCTGTAATTAGCACTCTGCTTCTGGCTTCAGCCGGCATTAATTAGTTATCCCAACAATTATGGCATTGTTAGGAAAAATCAACTCATTAAAGCTCTTTGTTTTGGGTTTGTTTGGCCCCTCCCGGGATGGGATCCTGAACAATGACTTTGGGATGCTGAGCAGCCGCCAGCGGAGCGATCCCATTAAAATATTGAGATCTGATCTGGGATTAAAATCCGGCTCTAAAGACTATCCTGGGAAGTTGTTTTGTTGTTCCCAAGAGCATCTCCAGCTCCAGTGTCATGTTGTCACCCCTTGGAATAGGCTGAATTATGGCTGTTGTTATTTAAGGAGAAATATTAATGGAGCATTTCCTTTAAATCCCATAACTCTTCCTTATTTTCCTTCCYGTAAACCTGCTTTTCCTTTGGCTGTTCCCTGCAGCATTCCCTGCTGGATCTGAGTGCAGGAGCTTCACCTCTGTTAAATGCACTTTATTATCTTTATTTGCTCTCAGATTCTGGGTCACTGCTCCCTTCCCTCCCTAACACTTCCTGGGAATCCTTGTGTTGTTCATGAACTGTTGGGAATTGTTGGGAAATCTCCAAGTGTTTTAAACCTGTAATGAAAAATGGCAACTGCTGCTTTCCTAGTTTTTGTGGGATTTCAGGGAATTTTTGTTCAGGGCGGGGAGCAGAGGTGGAAGAAGCATCATCTCTGGTTGTGGATGCTCCTGTGATTCTTTGGAATGCTGCTGGTTGTGTTGCAGCCAAGCTTTGACACTGGGAATATTCAGCACTTGTGGGAATATCTGTGTCTGGATTTGGTCCTGCAAATGAACATCCCGTGAATAATTATCTTGATTTAGTAATTTTGGATATCCTTCCAAGTGTCAGTTTTGGCAATCCAGGAAAATAAARCCCTGATTCATCCACAGGAAGGGAAGAGGATGGTTTGGGAATTTTGAAGCTCATTCAGTTCTAACCCCTGTCATGGGCWGGGATCTTCCACTATCCCAGGGTGCTCCAAGTGCCATCCATCCTAGCCTGGGACATTTCCAGGGATGGGGAAGCCACAGCTTCTCTGGGAATTCTATTCCAGGATCTCTCCACCGTCCCAGGGAAGAATTTCTTCCCAATATCCCATCTATCCCTGCCTTCTGGCAGTGGATAGCCATTCCCAGTGTCCTCTCCCTTCATCCTTTGTCCCAAATCCCTCTTCTGCTCTCCTGGAGCCCCTTTAGGCACTGGAAGGGGCTCTGAGTTCTCCCTGGATCCTTCCCTTGTCCAGGCTGGACATTCCCAGCTCTCCCAGCTTGATCCAGAGCAGAGGGGCTCCATCCCTTGGAGCATCTCTGTGGCCTCTGGACTTTCTCCAACAGGACACCCATGGATTGGGATGGAGCTGGACTTACAACCAAGGTTGTGACCCAGTGTCATGGTCCTGGCAGGTCTTTGGGCTCAGTGGGTCCAGGAAGGGTTGGAATGGTCCACTTCATGGCTGTGATGCTCCAGGATATTCTTCCATCCAGTTTTTCCGTGCAATATTTGCAGGTTTGAAGTGCCAGAGTGCAGGTACAGGAATGTGCAGGAGAGGAAAGACCTTTCTCTTTCCTCTGGGATTTCTYAAAGGAATGGGAATTCTTGCTAATTAAGACTTATTTCCCCCATGCTGTTCCATTTATTATTATTTTCCAACTGAGGAAAATTAATGGAAGATTTYTGTAGCCACGATCAGAAAAGAACATTCCAGGAGCATCCCACAGATTTTTGAGGGAGCGCTTGTGGTTCTTACTCCTTTGAGTGACATTTGTACATCTCCAGAGATTGTCTCACCCCTCACCTCTGGGATCAGCCCATGGAAAAGGAACAAGGAATGTCCTGAACTGCTCCTTCCCGGGGCTGTGCCTTGGGTTGGACTCCTGGAAGTCGATTTCTGCCAGCTGCAGAAATATTCCCGCTGAAATCCTTAATGAAAGCACCTGTTCCAAGTCATCATCTTTTCCCTTTTCCATCTYTCGTGTCCATATATAACAGCAGGAGTGATGAAAATTCCCAATTAGCTGCCTGTGAGAAAACAAGGGAAAGCCAGCTGTGAGCAAGCCACTTCTCCCTCCCTCGGGATGGAGTAACCTTATCCCATCCCCAACCTGCTTCCCAATACTCCCAAGTGGGGGGATCACTTCTGGGGGAGAACAGGGAGATGGCACACAAGGAAAAAAGGGGAAAAACTGGGAGCAACAGGAACTTGAACGGGTTTGTCCTGGTGTGCCGGATCTATCTTTACCCTCCTTGGCTCGGGATAGCGCTTGGATTTGTCGAGTCCCTACGGAAACATCCAGCTTGGCATCCGACTCACGMCGGGAACGTCGGCCCTGGCTCGGCCTCCGCTCCGCAGCCTCGGGAAGCTCCTCGCTCCTTTCACAGGTGCCTTTCCAATTTTAAGATTYGGTTCGGATGCGTAGGATTGATGGAATTCGTCATGGACAGCTCCGGGCRAGATGCAATTCCCGTAAATTAAAAAAGCATCCCAGGCCGGCACGGAGAGCTGGAGAGGGCTGGAGATCAGGGGCTCTTGAGGCCAGCGGGGAATCGTGTGGGATTCAATTCCTGACACCTCCYGGGTTAATTTTTGTGGATGATCTCATCCCAGTCCTCCTGTTGATTTGCCACTTGGCTCATCTGATTCCTTGCAGATTGACCCCCCCTTCCCTTGTCTGTCATTCCACGAGGGCTGGGAAGGGTCGTTAGTTGAGGAGGTGATGGAGGATGGGTGGTGTTGCTGTGCTCTTTTCTTCTTTTCCTGGGATAGAATCTCTGCTCGCTGTCAGGGTGGTGGCCCTTGCCTTCCTAAAATCCTGGAATARTTTGGGTTGGAAAGGACCTTAAAGCTCATCCAGTTCCACCCCYTTTTCCATGGGCAGGGACACCTTCCACTATGCCAGGGTGCTCCAAKCYCCATCCAACCTGGCCTGGAACAATTTCAAGGATAGGAAGTCCACAACCTCTCCAGGKTCTGCACCGTTCCCTCAAAAAGCAGAGCTGGTGATGGGGAATATCCCTGGAAGTTGTAGGGAARTTCTGGTTCAGTCCCAGAGCTCATTTTTCCTTCCTTCACTTTGAATGGAGTGCCAGGACGCAGGGAATGRCTTCCCACTGCCAGAGGGCAGRGATAGATGGGATATTGGGAASRAATTCTTCCCTGGGAGGGTGGTGAGGCCCTGRACTGGAATTCCCAGAGAAGCTGTGGCTGCTCCATCCCTGGAAGGTTTGAAGTCCCAGCTGGATGGGGCTTGGAGTAACCTGGSATAGTAGAAAGTGTCCCTGCCATGGCRAGGARTTGGAATTCTGYGAWCCTGAAGGTCCCTTCCCACTCAAACCACTCCGTAATCCTCTARTTCAGAGCCATGCCAGACATGCCAGTCTGGCTCTGGTAACCCTTGCTCCCTACAATGCCGAGAAATTTTCCAGGAGCCACTTCCCAAATGTGTAATTCCAATACCAGCTACACCTGCAAAGCCCCTCTCCCTTTTTTTTTTTTTTTTTTTTTTTTTTCTTGGACCTTTTCCAAAGCTCCGGAACAAATGGGAAACTCCTGGTCAGCATCCGCAGCTGTCCCTGTGCTCAGGCTGGTGATGAAACAATTGGGGATGGGGTGGGGTTTTATTTTCCCTCCCCTTTTCCCTCCGGGAATGCCACAGGGCTGCAGAATTCCAGGTGTCTGATTAGCCATGCTTAATTAAGAGCTAGAGAGCTTGGAAAGAGCCTGATGGACTCAGCAGAAGGAAGCTTGGARGGAAGGCTCAGCTCGTTCCCTGTGGGAATGTCAGCTCCAGGCTACCCAGTCCTTTGGGAATACCATGTCCTGGTGTTCCCCAATTTCATGGATTTTTGGGAATWATCATTTAGGTAAAGTATCCTGTGAGCTTGGGGAAGTAGCAAAGTTGTTGCTGGTGGCGAAGCAGGATGTTCCTGTGCTCTGTGGAAAGCCTGGCTGTGGTTTGGGATTTAAGATTTGTGATAAACCAACACTGCTGCCTGTGCAAAACCAGAGGTTTACAGCTCCTTAAATTCCTTCAGGAAAACACTTTCCCCACCCCCTGACAGTTCCTTTAAAGAAAAGCAARCATCSCCCTCCTCACCTGTGGATGCTTCTYGGCTCTATCCCGTGTCGGGATATTCCGTTTCCACCCCTTTCCYGGGATGGATCCTTCACCTTGGCAGCTCCCTGAGGCAGGAGCAGCCTCTTCCTTGTATTTCTCYGCCTCATTGACTCCCATCTGTTCCCACTCTCTGGATGCAAACCTACCTATTCCTTTTGGCTTTTCCCTGTTTCTCCTCTTCCGCTTTCCTCTTTAATCGTAGCCGTGGTGTTGGACTCAGCGTTTTCCTGGTACTGAAATGCAGGAAGAAATTTGGGAAGGGGAGGGAAATCGGTGAATAAACCCCCCCTGAGGCTTTGAGCTGGGAGAGCGGTTCAGGCAGCAAGACCATATCCTGAAGGGATCGTTTTGGGGTGATTTTTAGGGATAGCTGGACTCAGCCCAGCACCAGCAGCTTCCCTGGAGAGCTTAATTCCACGTCTGTCTCACTCCAGTAAAAGCAAGAAGGGATCTTTTCCCTGTTTTCCTTGGCTTGGGTTTTAATTACATCAATTTCATGATTGGAAAGGAAAAATTTTGAGGGATAAATTTTGGAGCCTGTTTGGCAAAGTTTAAAATTCCTGGATGTTTTTCTCCCCCAATTCTTCATGCCTTCCCTGTTTTACAAAGCATATTCAGGCATAGGTGTGGAACCTGTGGGAAGAAATGGATTTTTTTTTCTTCCCTCTTTTTCCCGTTGGGATATGGAAAAGCAGGATCTGACACCGGGACGTGCCGTGGTACCCTCTAGGGGGCACGATGCCTCCGCCGTTTTTCCAGAGAAAGGGATTTTTTTTTCCAYAGGGAAACTAACTGAGAGTTACAAGAAGCAGCAAAATAACCGTGTGTTCAGCAGGAATCGCAGCCTGGCTGGAGCTGCTTGGAATTTCCCCGGCAGTGATGCTCTCCCTTCATTTTTGAGGGGRTTTTAGGATATATTTGGTTTTAATCCCTAATTCTGCCCTTCAATCCCAAAAAAAAGTGAGGCGTATCCCGGCTACTCTTTAATTACACCCCTACGCATCCCAGATATTCTGGAATATCCTGGATAACCTGTGAGGTGCAGGAATTGAATTTAAACACTGTGTTGTTTTTTTTAACTCCTTCATTCCTGGTATTCTGAAACTGTCGGGAGCGAGAACGGAATTGAGATGCTGAGAAAATTATGCTCCGTAAAAAAACCCCTTTGGGAATAAATCCTATTTTCCAGTGCTCCTGTAATTACCTTTTCCCACCCTGTGTGAGATTCCTGCTTTAGAGACAGAGCTGGTGTTGCTTTTTTGCTGCCTCCGGGATGTTTCCCACACAGAGCTGATTCTTGTCCCGTTAATTGATTCCCAGTACTGGTGAGTTGACCCGGAATTTTTATTGGATCATATAATTTTATTTCCCTGCCCTCCCAAAATTTTCACCCTGTCCTAAACCACAATTAATTAATTAATTGCTGGTTTAATTGCTGCACAAGGAGAGGGAATAGGGTGGCATCACCTTCGGACCCTGCGGAGCAGAACAACAGCGGGAAAGGCTCTGCCGGGAAATCAAATCCATCATTTCCAATYGGTCCCTGCCGACCTGGATTATCTTGGATTTTATGTCAAAGGGCTTTGTGCCAGGTGACCAAATTAAGGAGTGTGGGCATCTCTGTAAAGGATAAAAATGGAATGTACATCCCTGACTTCTCACAGGCAAAAATTCGGGATTTAAAAAAATCCCAAACCAAACCACTTCCGATTATAATTTGAGTAAATGGGAACATTCCTTTTWTAGAGCATAAAATTCCTTTTGCAAATTCAAAAAACAACCTCCAAACCCTCTCTTTTCTATGAAATATCGTCTGGCTGGGTTGTTTTTTCCCCTTTTTTTTTCTTTTTACACGCTCAGGGGGATTTTGTTCCAGAAAGGGGAATGTTGAAGCACAAGCTCCGTGCTGTAACTCCGCTCSTGCCCGATCCTGCTGCATCTGCTTCCCTCTGCCTCATCCTTCTCCACTTTTCCTGCTGGGTCAGGATTTTTCCGGCTCGTAATCATTCCAGCAGATGGTGGGATAAAGGGATGCTGACCAGGAAATTACCTGGGAGCCGTGAGCAGMGGCCACTTTATGTCACAAAGCACGAAAAATCTGTTTTCAGCACAGCTTGGCTTGTCTGAGGATGGCATGGATTTAGGGAAAAGAGTGGGAAAAGCTCTCTGCCTCTTTTCCCGGTGGTTTTTTTTTAGGAAAAGGCTGAATTGGTGATTTAAACCTGCCCTGGTGGTGATTGAAGTTGGGATTTGGTGATGTGCTGCGAAGTTTCCACAGGGAAAATCGCGTGCTCCTGTGACTTGAAGCTCCTGGAATTTAGTGTGGGAGAGTGGGATCTCYGGGATATTCCCATAAAAGCAGGGTAGGCCCTTTGTGATTTGTTGTCCAGCTAGGAAAACTGTGTTCTCCCATGTTTTTAGTGTTTGATTTCAGGGAATTGGATTTCTAGGAGATTCCTGGAAAAGCAGGCAGAGCTTTTGGGATGTGCTGTCCTGTCAGGAAAACTGGGCTATCCTGTGGTTTATTCAGGCATTTGTGCAGGAGAATGGGATCTCCAGGAGAGATTCCCAGAAGAGCAGGGCAGACTCTTTGGATTATGTTGTCCTTCCAGGGAACAAATATCTCCCAGGATTTTACCACCCAAAATGAGAGAAATGTAAAACCTCATCATTCTGTAGGAKGAATCCCTTCCTCCCTCCTTCCCTGTGCCCCTTTTTAAGGAATATCAGCGTGGCAGATGCTGCCCTGGGAATACAAATCTTCACTCCCGTTTTCCCGTTGCCTTCCCCGGGCTCGGGAAGTATCCGGTAAATCAGACACTCCCGGCTCACTCCATYGCCGGGTAATGAAGTGGGAATGAACTCTTGGAAAAGGGAGGGGTGAGGGATTAACTCCCGCCAGCCGCGCTGGGCTCCGGAGATTGATGGGATGTGCTGACGTCGGGGCCCAAACACGACCATCTCACTTTTCCAAGCAATCCATCTGGAGCTTCGGTGATCTGTCATCCCRGAGAGCCGGGAAATTCGTTAGGAGACTTGGAAAAGAGCTCCCACCTTGCGCTTTTTCGGCTGCTCGCTCCCTCCCTTTGGAAAAGAGTTGATGGGGGGGATGCGAAGGAATCGTGGGAGCTTTTTCCTGGGATTCCTGAGAGTGTTAATTTGGTGGCACAGGAGTCCAAAGGTGCAAAACGCTTGGATAAATCAAGGAATTGCTTGATATTTGGAAAAATTGGTTTATTCAGGATTTTTTTGAAAGTAGTGCCAGAATGAAAAATAGGAAGGAGGTTCCTTAGKATTTAAGGCAGTCAAGGAAGTGTTAAAGCAGCTTTGGAATGGAAAAAAGGTGATTTTGGGATTTTTTTTTTTTTTTTTTTAGTTTTATCCTTGTTTTTTGCTGTTGATCCTTCTGTCTGCTCTAGGAAGAGTCTGTGTCTTTCTGCTTTCCAGTTTTCTTACTCTTAAATGAGGAAAACTGGGATGTTGAGGACTGTGTTAAATTCCTCCCAGGTATCCTAAGGGAAGGCCAAAGTATTCCCCATTGTGCTCATTCCTGCATGGATTTGCATCAGAATTAATCCCAAATTCCATGTAATGATCCAGATTAACCACTTTTARTGGAGAGAGAATGATCCCCGGAATCTGAGGTTTGGGATGTGATAGGAGCTAAAACTCCTTTAAATCCCACTTTGAGGTTTTCCTACATGGATTTGCAATAGAATTAAAGTGAAATTCCACATAATGATCCAGATTAACCACTTTTTAAGGATGGAATTTGAGAATTTGAGGGCAGGATGATGCCTGGAATCTGAGATCTGGGATGTGACAGAGGGTAAAGCTCYTTTAAACCTTGGCTTGAGATTTTCCTGCATGGATCTGCAATARAATCAACCCCAAATTCTATGCAATGATACAGATGAATCACTTTTTAAGGATGAAATTTTGGGAAACAGAGAGTGGAGCAGTCCCTGGATCCTGAGACCTATGCCTAGATCCTGACAYTTGGAATCTGGCCAGGGCTAAAGCTCCTTTAACCCTCAGCTTGAGATTTTCCTGCATGGATTTGCAACAGAATTAACCCCAAATTCCCTGTAATGATCCAGATTAATCACTTTTTAAGGATGACTTTTGGGAAGTGGAGAGCAGAGCAGTCCCTGGATCCTGAGACCTATCCCTAGATCCTGACACTTGGAATCTGGCCAGGGTTAAAGCTCTAAATCTCAGCTTGAGGTTTTCCCTGCATGGGTTTKCAATAGAATTAACCCCAAAYTCCCTGTAATRGTCCAGATTAAACACTTTTTAAGGATGAATTCTGGGAATTGGAGGGCAGAGCCRTATCTAGATCCAGGGATCAGTGCTGGGGCTGGGACTGGTTTTACTGGGAGTGCACAGTTCTCGGTCCATACTTCCAGCACACAGTTGTTCCCAATCCACAGGCACAGCTGGCATGCCATGGCCAAGTCCCAGCATCCTGGGATGTATTAATAGCCCCACGGTTTGGGAATTCACGGCTGCACCGAAACCTGACTCCAGCCACTTTCCCACCCTGCACACAGACACAATTATTTCAGAGACTCCCAACGCTGCTGTTCCGAGCTCCTGATGGTGAAAAAATGTGTTTCTTTTGTTTACATCCTGCTCTTATCCTCTCTCCTGGATGCCTGGAGAAGGGATCAGGTGTTAATTGAAGTGAGGGCAGTGCTGATGTCTCCATTGCTTTTCCAGTGAACTATCCAGTCCTCTGCCTCAGTTTCCCTCCTTCCTCATCYATCCACTTGATTGATACCAGGAAGCTGCATGGAGAAAAGAATTTCTYCTTTCTTCTAGGAAAAGCAGCTTCCAGCAGCACCTGGAGCCCTATGGAACAAGTTTATGTGAAGATGGGTGCAAATATCATGTGGCAAAATGCAAAGTCCATGAGATAAAATCATGGAATTGTTAAGGCTGGAAAAGACTCGGAGCCCACTGAGTCCAGCCATTCCCCCAGCACTGCCAAGGCCACCACTGCCCATATCCCCAAGTGCCACACCCACAGGGATTTTAAATCCCAGCAGGAATGGGGACTCTGCCAGTGCCCTGGGCAGCTGTGCTAGTGCCTGACCACCTTTTCCATGAAGAAATTTTCCTGATATGCAATTTAAAYCTCTCCWGTTGCAGCTTGAGKCTGCCTTTCATCCTGTCCCTTGTTCCCTGGGAGCAGATCCCAACTCCCACCTGGCTGCGCCCTCCTGTCAGGGARTTGCAGWGTGAGCAGGTKCCCCCTGAGCCTTCTTTTCTCCAGATCCCACTCATCCTTCTGAGGTTCTCCACAGAAATTACCCCTGAAAATCCATCCCATTCTGCCTTTTTCTCTCTGCAAACCCACACGTAAATACCCTGAATCCCAGAATGGTTKGCAATAGTTTTGGAAGGGACCTTAAAGACCCTCTTGCTCCAACCCCTCCATGGACAGGGACAGCTTCCACTAGACCAGGTTTCTGGGATTCCCTTCTGTGGGAGTAGGAAGTAGAAGACTTATGGGAATAAACACACCCAAGGTGTATTTTGGCAGTGGTGGTGTCAYTGCTTTGCATCCAATATAGTGCAAATTCCTGATCCTTGTATCAATAATCACTTCCCAGCTCATTATAAATTTCCATCAGATAAATATTGATATTCCACTCCAACTTTATGGATAAACATCCTCCTGRGCTTCCATATTGTCCCAGGTTTTATGGATAGGAAAAATCAAAGGGTGGTTTATGATTTGAAACGGCCTTGAGTTGGTTTGGGTTGTTTTATGTTCACTTGTGTTAATCGAGGGGGAGGTTTGGGATTTATTGCAAGAGAGGTTTTGGTGACATTTGAGGTACTGGATGGTGTTTTACATGAGGGAATATAGAGGGATTCTGGGAAGAAATGTTGAAAGTTAACAGAGAAGTTCTGGAGCTCAGAGTGGGACTAGGATTTTTTTTTTCCACCTGAGAGCAACTTCGGGAACTTCCCAGGAGCCTGTGGCACCGCTYGGTGTTTGTGTCATCCTCGGATCTGGAGGAGCTGCTGGAGGGGCTGGAAGATCTCTGGGTGCAAATGAAGCTCTGATGGAAGGTGCTGCTCCCAGGGCGCCTCTTCCCGTGTTCCTCGGGGCAGGAAGCAACCGCTGATCCCGCCGGCACCTCCCGTGTGATGTCTGCACCCAGAAGGGAGGGAAAAAACGGGAGATGAAGGATGAGAGGAGGAATGTGCCGTGCGCTGCTCCTCTGGCTCTCCCCAGGCTCGGATTGCTCGGGGACACGGCACTGGCTCCTTGTATTCCTGGGAGCCACCACCCCGAAGGAAGCGCATTCCTTCCCCGAAGAGCCAAGGGATGTCTGGGGACCTTCCTGCTGCTTCTGGGACTTGCACAGGTACATCAAGAGGAGAAAATCAGCCCGGAGAAGCCTCTTCCTGAGGTTTGTGCTGAGCTTGGAGGAAGATTTTGCTTAATTGAGTGGCTTTTGTTATCCTCAAGGATGTTTAGCCCCCTCTGGAAAACTCATTCCTTGGGCTGGAGCTGGCAGAAGGAGGAGTTGGGCAGACACTGGGGACAGCACGTGTTGAGCTCCTGGAGAAAAGCAGCTGGAATATGTAATTCCAGAAATTAGGATCCAAAGCTTCYATTAGAGAGGGTCCAGAGGGACGCAGTGAGGGGAAAAACCTGGAGGAGACTGAGGGAGGAATCATTGGGGTCTGGRKCTTCTTCATGAAGGRCAGCGCAGGGACATCTCCRATCTCTGCTCYCTGTRAYAGGGAYAGGACCCAAAGGAGTGTCTGGGAATGGCTGGAGCTGTGTCAGGGAAGTTTTATGTTGGCTATCAGGAAAAGGTTCTTCCCCCAGAGGGTGGTCAGGTGCTGGAACAGGGTTCCCAGGGAATGGTCATAACCCCAAGGCTGCCAGAGCCTTTGGACGAGCCTGTCCAGCACAGGGTGGGATTTTTGGGATGTCCTGGGCAGGGCCAGGAGTTGGACTCATTAATTCTCCTTCCGTCTTGAGATATCCTATGAATCCAGAGTGTGCTTCTGCTGGTGGACAAATCCCCTTGACCCTTAAATCTTTTTCCCATCAGGCACAAGTATCCAAGGAATATTTCAATTTGAATTTCAGTTATTTTCTACCATGGATGCCTTAAAACTGGTGGAAAAAAATCACCAAGTGCTCAGCTTTTTTCTCCTCAAGCCCATCTTTTCCATGAGCATCCAATTACCAAGTTCTCAGCTTTTTTTTCCCCCCGTTAATTATTATAATTACTTAAAAAACCTGGGCCCTGATTAGGCACTAGGTGGACACAGTGGCTGGGTTTTATTGCCGAACCTGCTCCTGCTCCAGGAGTTATTTTTGCTGAAGGCTTCCCTGGAATTGCTGAGTCAAGATAATGCTTTGATGGGATAAACATCTTCCCTCTCCCTTCTGTTCAGACCCTGGAGCCCCATTTGCCTGAGTAAAGACATCGAGTTTCTTGGAATGCAGCTCCCGTTAAAGGAGCCCCAGAGCAAATGCAGTGACTTCTTGTTGTAATTTAAGAGTTYATCCCAAATCCATGAATGACAGACCCAAATCCAGGGGCCCAAAGTTGGTTCCTCATCTTGACCACAGGGTCTCTCCCAAGACCTGCAAGTGGTTTGAATTCTGAATGATCTTGGAGCTGGTCAGTGCTTTGCTCATGGAGATACTGCCTTGGAGCTGCTGGTGGTCACCTGCTCTGTATGTGGCTTTTCTGGAAGGGTTTGGCCAAAAGGTCAACACTTGACCGCTCAGCGGAGCCATTCCTGATGGATGCAGGGGGAAGTTTCCAGGGGGAGYGTGCGGGGTTTACACAGAAATAGTTGCTCATCCGACTGAATCGTTAATGCCCGTTGCCCGCGGAGACTAATTAAGGAGAGCTGCAGCTGTTTTGGGAAGCACTTTGTGGGGATTACACGGTGAGCACAGACTGGAGGAGCTCTCAGAGTGTGAAACATTAGGAAAGGCGTTTTGTGCCGCTGCGCTGCAAGGAGTTGAGGGAAGGGGGGTTGTGGGATGGAGTTTTCCAAACTCTTTTCTTGGAGGGGGTTTGAGTTTGGCCAAAAAGCGGGATGTGGGTGGTGACGGTCTGGTTTTGRCAGGGACACATCAGGAAGCCTGGGAGAGAAAGGCTAATAAGGTGTCCCTGCTGCCTTTCCCTAAAATCCTGCTGACTTTTCCGTGTGTCCATGGGGGCAGCGGGGCAGCTTGGGAGGTTGGTGATTCCCTCTGTCACTTTGATGTCTCTGAAGAGCTCATGGGAAAGGACCTCTGGATTGTTGTCCAGAGGACAGGGAAGGGTCTGGAGCTCCAGGAGTGGCTGAGGGAGCTGGGGGGGCTCAGCCTGGAGAAAAGGAGGCTCAGGGGGGACCTTCTGGCTCCCTACAACTTCCTGCTCCAAACCCTGTCCAACCTGGCTTTGGACACTTCCAGGGATGGGAGAGCCACGGCTTCTCTGGGACACCTGTGCCAGGGCCTCCCCACCCTCCCAGGGGAAGAATTCCTTCCCAATATCCTAGCTATCCCTACCCTCTGGCAGTGGAAACCCTCTATCTCATTCTGCTAAAATAGTACAATACAAGATTTCCTTTATTCCTCCTYTGGATTTTTCCAGTGGTTTCATTTGGTCATTTTATTTATGGCTCTTCATTTACATAAGGTCAAGTTTTCCTGCATGTGGGACATAAATTCTCCAATGCCGTGGATCACTTTGGGTTATTGCGAAAGAAAATATACGGATGCTTTGTAAAACCTTGCRCCTGGTTTTGTGGAACTCCTGAGCCATCCTGGGAATCTTTGATTCCTCGGTCATAAACCCTCCCAAAAGATTTGCTGTACAGGATTAGATCCTAAGGCCATGTACTCTGGCCCTGTGCCTGAGGAATAGCCAGTGCAGGGGTTTTCTGGGAGCCAGCRGGAAAGGTGGGAGTCAGACTGGCTGTTCACACTCCCAGTGGCACGTGCAGAATCCCTGGAGCTCCAGGGATTACGGCTTTATGGTTCACACACAGGATTTGTTGTGAGCTCCTGGTTCTTTTTATAGAGAGTCCATTCCAGGGGGATTTCGGAGAGGGAGTTTCTGACCTTTGGACAAGAAGCCATCGAGCCGTGAAGCGGTACAGGAATTCCAAAGTGATTCAGTCCATAGGCTGTGTAAAAATCCAACTGTTTCCTGGTCTGGGATGTTGTTTGTTGGGTGATTGTAATTTCCGGGGGCTGGAGATATGCTGAGGCACGCTTACCTTGTGTCTTCATGGAATCAGGGAGTGCTTTGGGTGGGAAGGGATCCTTCAAGACCCATCTCATTCTTTCTCCCCATGGCAGGGACACCTTCTGCTATCCCAGGTTCTCCAAGCCCCATCCAATCTGGCCTTGGACACTTCCCGGGATGAGGCAGCCACAGCTTCTCTCGGAAACTGTGCCAGCGCCTCACCACCCTCCCAGGGAAGAAAATCTTCCCAATATCTCATCTATCCCTGCCCTCTGGCAGTGGGAAGCCATTCCCTGTGTCTTGTCATGCCAGGCCTTATCCAAAGTCCCTCTCCAACTCTCCTGGAGCTTCTTTAGGCACTGGAAGAAACTCTGAGGTTCCCCTGGAGCCTTCTCTTCTCCAGCTCTCCCAAGCTATCTCCAGCAGAGGGGCTCCAGCACTCGGAGCATGGCGGTGGGATCACCATCCCTGGAAGTTTCCAAGAGATACATGCATGTGGCACTTGGGGACATAGTTTAGTGGTGAACATGGCAATGCCAAGTTAACAGTTGTGCTTGGTGCTCTTGGATGGATTTTCCAACCTCAACAATTCTATAGTTCTAGGTTTATCTTCCCTTCCATCATCAGGATGGAGGTTTATCTTCCCTTCCATCATCAGGATCTCATGAAGCAGGTCAGGACAGGTAAACTCTGGCTTGTAATGTACATGGAATTCTGCAGGACCTACACCTGGAGGGTTTATTTGGAGGAGGATGTCGATTGTAGCTGTTTCTCCCTCCAAAATATGTATTTGGTTTAATAACCAGCAAGAGCACGTGCCCTTTTCCCAGAGATTACGAAAAAACCCTGAGTTCTGTCAATAAAAAGATTCCCTGACAGCTTCGGAAGGGAAATGAAAATTTATCAAATATTTCCTCCTGTCTGGAGCAGCTCATCAGACGTGGAGGCTGGAAAAGGGAAATTTCTCCTTCTTCCTCTCTCCCATGCTGACACCTGTGAGCGATCCTGAGGATGCTACAAAGGGAACGATCTGCTCACCTGTCACTCAGGCTTTGGAAAATTAATTGTTGGAGCAGAATCCAGGCACTGCTGGGGGTTTGGAGTTGCAGGAAATGATTGAAGGARCATGGTTTGGGTTGGAAGTGGCCTCAAAGATCATCTCACTYCAACCCTCTGCCTGGKCAGGGAYACCTTTCATGAGTCCAGGTTKTTCCAAGCCCAATCCAACCTGGCCTTGGCTGGAGGCTGCTTCCTTCAAGTTGAGCTGTTGAAGAGGCAAGGATGATGCTCAGGGATACAGGGATAGAAATCTGAACATAAAGCTGTGGATCAGACAGTTGAGATGGGATTATCAACATTTTGGGTAAAAATGGAAACTTTTCTGTGTTTTGTTCCCTTCCCTGTTAGCCTTGGATTTGGCAAAATTAGTTGGGATCAGGTGATTTGGAGGTCTGAGCTTTCCTTATTATGATGGTKTTGACCTCAGGGACTGAGGAGCCACCAAGGCCAAAGCCTTCTTCTTTTCCCTTTTCCAAAAAAGTGATGTTGGATCATTTTAGTGCCTTTGTCTTTCRAAACCATGGCCAAAAGGAATCATGGAATATCCTGAGTTGGAAGGGATCATCARGTCCAACTCTTGGCCCTGCACAGGACACCCCAAGGATCCCACCCTGTGCCTGAGAGRACCTTGAATCAAAATTATTCACTATCTTGTGGTGTGATGCTTATTTGGGGTTTTCTAAAGGGGGATTGGCTCTCCTGAGCCATCCAAGGGGCCAGTGGGAATCTCCTTCTTGTAATCTCATTTTCCACATTGTAAATTTCAGTGACCATGGTCCCCATGTGGAATTGATCCAAGAAAAAGTCTCAGCCTTGTGTTTCCATGATTTAAGCTCCTTCTCACCATGCCCCATCCCAAAGAGGATGGATCAGACCTATGAGAAAACTCCCATCTCTGGTGCAGGAATGGTGGTTTTGGTGTGCTGGGTCCTACTTAAGCCCTGGTGGTCAATTCCTTAAGTTTTGCCCTTGGAATGGGATGGTGGGTAGAGTTTGGGTGCCTTTTGGTGCCATCCAGTCCCACRCTGAGCATGGAATGCCATCGGATTCCTTCTCCTCCAGCACAGCTGAATCCCTGGTCTTTGGGGAGGTGGGAGAAGTGGATGAATGCCAAACCCATCCAGYTGGATCACCCAAATGGGCAATCCAAGGAAATCAACCACATGCCCCAATGCTCGTGCACAGCTTAGACTGTGAAATTCCTTATTTATAGGAACTTAACGGGTCCTGTAATGGCTTCAAGCAGATGCACACATTTCTTTAAAGCAACAGCAATGTTCTTCCTCCTTGAGGGGGAAAGTTTTAACTGAAGGAGGGAAGATTTAGAGCACAAATAAGGAAGAAATTCTTCCCTGTGAGGGTGGTGAGGCCCTGGCACAGATTACCCAGAGAAGTTTTGGCTGCCCCATATCTGGAAGTGTTCAAGGCCAGATTGGACAGAGCTCGGAGCAACCAGGGATAGTGGAAGRTGTCCTTGATCATGGCAGATGGGTTTGGAACTGGATGATCTTGAAGGTCTCTTCCCACCCAAACCATTCTGGGATTTTCTGAAGTTGCTTTGAAGGGAAAGAACTGGGATAGAAGCAGCACCGAAACGACCGCACACGTTTTCCTCTTCCTCCTTCCCATCCATCCTGAGCTTTGTCGAGCGATGGATAAAAAAGGGGGGAAAAAAAACAACCAACCCACCCACAATAATCTATAGCAACTGTCAGGCAGCAAACTACTCCCATTTCATAGGGATAGGTTGGATGTCAGCGCGGGATCGATGGCTCTCGCGCCGTAATTATAAAAACTCGCGGGTTGTGTTGCTTGAGTGAGTTTGGGAAGAGTAGGGTCTCAATCTTCCCTCTAATGGGGCTTTGGCAGTCGGTGGCGCAGCGGCTTCGTCTTMGTCTGACAGTGTTGTCATTAAACACCAGGTAGCGTGGAACAACAGGGAACACGGCTCCGGAGCGGCCGGGAACACGCGGCTTTGACAGGAGCGATTTGTCATCGAGGAGCTGCCCAAACTCCTGAGCCTGGAATACAGGCGGCTGCTTAAAGTGACTTATTGCCCCTGTCGGCGGCTGCAGTTGTGATTTGATAATCGGTAAATGTTTGTCAAAGATGAATTCCCTCCCTGATGCAGTGCAGTGCTGGAAAAGCAAATGAAAAGYGGGGGGAAAAGAACATATTGGATGGATTAAAGACTAGGGCAGGGTAAGGGTGATGGAAACAACAGGTTTTTATGTTAACTCGGCGTCCTTCCTTCAGGGAGGTGAAGCGTCAGRGTTTGGGATTCTGGGATGGAGACTCACTGTCAGCATGGGTGCTGGGGGACCGGGAAAGCTGCAACCATTAATTCCATTCAGGAAAAATTTCTTTGTCGAAAGGGTTGTTAAGCATTGGAATRGGCTGCCGAGGGAGGTGGTGAGYTCCCTGTCCCTAGAGGTGTTCATGGAATAGYTGGATGTGGTACTCAGTGCTCTGGTCTGGGTGACAAGGTGGGGATCAGTCACAGGTTGGACTCGATGATCCTGGAGGTCTTCCCCAACCTGAATGATTCTGTGATTGTAAGGGTAGATTTTTTACCCAGAGTTCAAAGATCTTGAAGCTGTGCCGGGACTTGAGGGATTGTAGACCAGTGTGGAGCAATGGTTGTGTTCTCCTTTGCTTGACSACACAGAATCATGGAATGCAATAAGTTGAAAGAGACCTTAAAGATTATCTAATTCCAATCGCTCCTTCCATGTTCAGGGAACCATTGTGTTGTGTCTGACTAAAGCTCCATTCTCCTCTGTCCGGGAGGTTTCAAGAGTGTTTTTTTTGGGAAAGGAAGCAATGTCCTGATTACTTCTTTCCGTGGATTTGGTGCTTTTCCGGTTCTGTGGCAAGTACTTCCCTCAGCAAACCTGTGTGCCCCTACTCAGTGGTTACAACTTGTAGTTGAATTCCTTTTTTTTCTCGTTGGGATGGATTTTGAGCCTGTCCATGGCCTGCTTTATATCAAAGTTTAGAGAGGAGAATTAAAAGGATCTTAATGAACCATCTACCTGCAAAGTTTTCCTCCCATCTCCCTGAGTTTATCCGAGTTTCTCTGCTGATGCCACAGTCAGGTCAGGTTCTTTTAAAATGGATACTTARGAAAGGTAAAAGCTGGGTGGCCTTCTGTTGGATAAGTGGCTTTGAGGGTGGGGAATACCTAAGAGATTCAAATTTTTCCTTGTTAAATTTAAATAAAATTTAAAAAACCCAAAGTCAATCCTAAAGCGCGAATGCAAATGGAATTCCAGCCCGCCGAGCGCTCCCGTCGTTTCCCGAGGCAGAGCCACCTCTCCCCGTGCCACGGYGAGGCGTGAACACGAGATCCCTGAACCCATTTGATTATAGCCGGGGTTTTTCTGGTGTCTGAAGTGCTGGAAACGATCAAGAGCAGGAAAAGTGGAGTGATTTATTAGACTCATAAAAATTCATACTTTGTTATTCCAGTCGTCTTCCATCTGCAGCTTGTTAGAACGAGCACCCCTGGCAGCTCCTGCCGCGAGGCCGGGGGGAGGAGGGCATTTATCAGCTTTCCTCCTGCCATCCCGCTCTCATTTAGAGGAATGGATCCAGCTCCTGGAAACACATTAATAATCATTCACCAAGGGAAGGGGGGAAGGAAAACCCACCACCCTCTTTTGTTATAATAATAAGGGTTGTGTTTGAACAAGGGCCGATGCTCCAGAGACCCATTCAGGCTCTTTAACATGGGCTGGAGCTGGGAAAAGGGTGTTTAGAGCCTTCAGTGTGACCGCTCTCTTCCCAGTCCTGGTGGGTAATGTGGCGTCTCCTTATCCTTGGGAGGCTCATCGCCTCCTGTGGCATTTGGAAGGGCCATCCTGAGGCTTTTTGGCCGTGGGAATGTGGATGTGACAGAGCTGGTGGGGTTACTGGGAGGTTGGTGACAGGTGATGTGTCCTCCTATCCCCACCAAGACCTTGTTGGACGCCTCTGTCTCTGCCTCTCTCCATATTTTGGGAYTGGAGGGAATAAACAAAGATACTTGCTGTTTGATATTTGCCAAAGGTATTTGACATTTCTGTTGCAGTTGTAATACCAGTATTGGAATTGTAGGGCTGAGCCAAAGCCACTCTTCTTCCCGTTATTCTCCATGGATTCCCAAATCATCCAGGGGCTCCAGGGGCTGGTGGGGCTGAAGGGACCCAGTCCCCTTCGGAAAATGATATGGATTGGTCTTGTGTGGATAAATGTGGGATGGTTCGGTTGRGAAAGACCTCTGAGATCATTGAGTCCCAACTGTTCCCCCAGYACTGTCAAGGCCATCRCTAATCCATGCCCCCAAATGCCACWTCCACACACTTTTGTACATTTCTAGGGACGATATTCCACAAGGGATGGGAAGGGTCTGGAGCACCAGGASTGGCTGAGGGAGTTGGGGTGGAGAAAAGGAGTCTTGGGAGGGACCTTCTGTCTCTCCATAATTCCCTGACAGGAGKGTAGAGCCAGRTGGGGGTCAGGCTCTGCTCCCAGGGAACAGGGACAGGACAAGAGGAAACTGCCTCGAGTTGTGCTAGGAGAGATTTAGTTTGGATATGAGAGAGAATTTCTTCATGGAATGGTGATCAGGCATCGGAACAGCTTACCTTGGCAGTGTTGGAATTACCAACCCTGGAAGTGTTCAAAAATGTGTGGATGTGGCCCTTGAGGAAGAGGCTTAGTGGTGGCTTTGGYGGTGCTGGGGGAATGGTTGGGCTCAAYGATCTTAGTGCTCTTTTCCAACCTGAACAATTCCATGATTCYGTGCTGGGTTTTGTGGCGTGCTGGGAACACCCAAACCCCCAAAGCCACCAGATCCAGTWAAATCCRTTCTGWGCAGCATYCCAGCTGCAGATGGAAGTTGGGATTGCACCRGTGGGCTGGAAAGGGAGTACAGGTCCTCAGCCTTTTGGGAGGCTGATCYGGAGTGTCTTTTGCAGCAGCATTTTTCCAGGGAGTTTCTTGTAGCTCTGTGACTTTCACGTCTGCTGCTTTTCTTTTCGCTTCTCTCCTGTCACGCTCGCTGCTGRTGTTTCCTCGCTGTCGAATTTCTCCTGGCTGTGCCATCCCCAGCTTTTCCAGATGCTCTTCTCCTCGCTCTTCTTCTTTCTTCTCAACAGCTCAGGGATTGCTTTGTTCCCCATGACATCTCCACGCATAGTGGGGCTTTTTCCTTAAACMTTTGGATTTTTGAAAGGCTCTAGTAAGGTCTCCCTGGAGCCTTCCCTTCTCCAGGCTGGATATTGCCAGCTCTCCCAGCCTGGCTCCGTGGCAGAGGGACTTCAACCCTTGGAGCATCTCTGTGGCCTCTTCTGGACTTGCTACAGCAGCTCCACATCCTTCTGCTGTTGGATCTCAGAGCTGGATGCAGAATTCCAGGTGGRGTCTCACYTGRGTGGGGCAGAGGGGCAAAATTCCCTCCTTTCTTGCTGCCAGAATTTTTCTTTCCAAGTTGGGCRAYGTTTTCCCCATTTCTGTTTTTTCCTGGAAACAAAAGTCCTGTACTTTTTACCTAAAACCAGGAATTTTTGATGCAGATCCAGACCCATGGAATTTATTTGTGCAGGATATGTAGGTTTGCTTGGGGAAGTTGTGAACTCCTCATTCCTGGAAGAGTTCAAAGCCAGGTTGGATGGGGCTTGGAGCAAGCTGGGATAGGGGAARGTGTCCCTGGCCATGGCAAGGGGTTTGGAATGAGGTGGTTTTTAAGGTCCTTTCCAAGCCAAACCATTCCATGAAATTAATACTTTTCCAGCTAAAATGGGTATTTCCTTACATCTCTAAGTGCCAATGCCTGATACAGCCTCACTCCTTGTGGATTCAGTGAACATCCCCTTTGCCTGAGGTCCCGCTGGTGTAACAGAATTAGCCAAGCAGATTTGGTAATAATTCCCCAAATATTCCCAGCTGAAAGCAGCTGCCATGCTAAGCAAATTTCTCACTGAGTTTGGAGACCTCTAAAACCTTTCAGCTCCAAATCCCACCCTTCTCCCGTCCTTTCCGAATGCGACAACTAGAGCAGCCACTGTGCTCCAGGTCCCAGGTAAAGCACTTTGGATCAATTGGATTTATTTCTTATTAAGCAGCAGTTCATGATCATAAAGCATCGTTTACATGCTGGCATAAAGAGCCGTCGCTCTTGAAAGAGCTCGGAACTGAATGAGTGTGAAAATTAAATTCCCCTCTTAAACCCAAGGATGGTCCTTTTGGAAGCTGATTCCAGTCGCAACATAATTAACCTCTTGCTGTGCCATTCTGTGGGAACATATTGAACCTGCTCCGGGATAATCATCCCTAATACTGGTGTCTGCTTTCACACTGAATTCCTAACAGTATTACAGTAATCCCAAAGCTTTTGTTAACTCCAGGGACATGGCCAAGTTGGCAGCCAGGACAAAAGGTGTCACAGCCGCATGGCTCAGCAATGATGCCATCCAGGTGTGGTGGGAAGGGAAACACCAAACCTATTTGCTTTTGGGTACAGGAGCTGTAGTGGAACTTTATTCAGGTTTTGCATGGATTTATCTCTGTTGAAGGTCATTTCCAAATGCTTGGAGCAACCTGGGAATAATGGAAGGTGTCCYTGCCCATGGCAGAGGATTGGAACTCACTGGTCTTCAAGGTCCCTTCCAACTGAAACCTTTTTTAGGATTCTTGTTGTAGTCCAACTTTTCTCTGTCTTTTTCAGTTTTTTCCTCCATTTCTATTCACTTCCCCTCCACAGTTTTTCTCATCCAGGGAAGCAAGTGGTGTTGGGGATAATCCCCAGAAGGTTTGGGTTCTTTTCTATCTCTGCACCCAATGATGAGCTGAAGTCTCTCTGAGACTGGRGAAGACTCCAGGAAGACCTTRGAGCCYMTTCCAGTGCCTAAAGGGGCTCCAMGRGAGCTGGAGAGGGACTTGGGACAAGCAAATGGGGTGGCAAGATAAGGGGGAATGGCCAGAGGGCATGGCTAGATGGGGTACTGGGAAGGAATTCTTCCCTGGGAGGCCCTCGCACAGGTTTCCCAGAGAAGCTGTGGCTGTCCCATCCCTGGAAGTGTTGAAGTCCAGATTGGATGGAGCTTAGAGCAGCCTGGCTCTGGGTTGATACGAAGGGCAATGATTGGGATTCCCAATCCCTGCATTTTGCTATCACAGCAGGAGTGAAGCTGATCCATCCTGGCCATCAGAGCTTCTCAAGGCGCTTCTGTTTTGAGGTTGCTCCCGGCTTCAAACTCCTCTTCTGSCCTCAGATTTGCCCTTGGCCCTTCTTACTGAAATCCTGAAAAGCTCCTCTACTAGCTTCCCTTCATCCATGAGGTGAGGGACAGTGCAGAAGGATCAGATCGTTAGGGAATGTCTTACAGGGATTTTACAAGGAGCAGATCCGTTAGGGAATGTCTTACAGGGATTTTACAAGGAGCAGATGTGAGGGCCTCATTCCATGCCTTGACCTTGGTCATCCCAAGCTCTGCCTAATGGACGTCAGCAATAAGTTGTCTCAGATCAGGGATGCTTTTCCCATAAAAAGAGGAAAGTTTGATCCCATAGCATCCCAGAGCATCCCTACACATGTGTAATTGTGCTGCTGCAGCCTGGGATGGCTTTGGATGAGGGGCCTCTTCCTTCTGGGATTTTAGGGTAATGGTGGGTTTTGCTGAATCTTCCTTCCTGGCCTACAGCAATCCCATGGCGAGGGATTCCTGTTTGTGGGATAGAATTTTCTTCCAGAAAACCCTTCTATAGAGATTTCATTTTCTTTTTTGGAGCTGCTTTGGATTCTGAGTGYGAGTTGTTTACTCTGTACCAGGAGCTGGGACATGCTGGTGGCTCCTTTGCATGTGTCTGATAATACTTATCCCTTTGTTTCTTTTTCCTCATGACTGTTTGGAAAGAGCAGTTTGGTTTTAYCAGAGGTTTTTGCCCTCTGCTTTTCTTTTTTCCTGGATGGTCTCTTTGTGACTGAGTTCAAAAGGCTCTTGGGGTTGCCCTCCTGCATCGCTTYGCATCCAGAGGTTTTCCCCAGAGCCAGGGACAATCCTGGCAGCGTATCCAAGCTTCAGCTTCTGCTCCCCAATTTGCATTCGTGCCTGCTCCCGTCTCGCTTCCGAGTGCTGGAAGATCAATGTACCTGTCACTCACTGCTTCCCAGCTCGGATCAGGATTAACAGCACAGCTCAGCACTGAGCCTCAACAGAGACACACGGGAAGGGTTGTGGTGGCCAGGGATTGAGGATGGGACACCTTTGTGGTACTCAAATCAAGACTTCATTTAGTTTTTTTCCCCATTCATGGGCCTGTACAGTAAGCTTTTCCATCCCACATCCTTCTCCAAAAGCAGTGATCATCTGTTGGATTTGGGAATCTGCCCTTCCAAAGTTCTTGCTTATTTAACTTCTCTTTTCCCAGMAGTAGCTGGGTAGGATTTACTCCACCAGTATTCTGGTTTCCCTAATTCATCCTGAGCAGCAGCATCTTCCTCTTGCCTCATGGATTTAGAGTYCCAGAATTTTGGAATAATCATTAAGGTTGGAACAGAGCTCTAAGATCATCCCAAATATTAACCCAGCATTTCTGAGGCCACTGCTAAACTCTGTGCACAATTGCCACATCAACASACCTCTGAGGGACATCTTCCACTAGACCAGGTTGCTCCAAGCCCCATCCAATTGATTGAATGGGGCAGCCACAGCTTCTCWGGGAAACCTCTGCCAGAGCCTCACCACCCTCACAGGGAAGAATTTCTTCCCAATATCTCATCTAACCCTGCCCTATGGCAGTGATAAGTATTTTCTCCTTGTCCTGGTACTCCTGGATCTTGTCCAAAGTCTTTTCCCATCTTTCTTTTAAGCCTCCTTTAAAAGAAGGTCTCTCCAGACCCTTCTCCAGGCTGAGCATTCCAGGAGCCAACTCTTTTTATGCCCTCCCTACTTCAGCTTCCCCAGGGGTCCAATTCCTGGTACTTTTCTCAGGAAAACGAGAGCAGAAATGAGGACCATCCAACCCCTTTCCTGAGGGATGTATGTGCTGGTGGCTCCTGGATCTCGCCTGCTAGGACCACTCTGGTAAGGGGTTTTGGCAGCAAATTTYCCATCTCAAGGTCAGCACTGGACAAGAGGAAACAGCCTTGAACTGCRCCATGGGAAGTTTYRATTGGATATTTGGAAAAATTTCTCCACTGAAAGGGAGCTCGGGGAGGTGGTGAAAWCATCGTCCCTGGAGRGATYGAAAATCCRTGTGGATGTGGCACTTGGGGATGCGTTTTAGTGGTGGCTTTGGCAGCACTGGGTTGATGACCTTAGAGGTCTTTTCCAACCTTAACAATTCCACGACTGGAGTTTGCACCAGGATTTTTTCCTTGGGAACGGGAGGCGCRAGCGGCGCCCGCGGGACTCGCGGCTCCGCAGAAAGCCCCGAGCTCAGCAGCGCGCGGCCCTGGCTGATAAATGATGCTCATATCCCATTCGAATATGATGCAAGCAGTTTTTTTGTAGTTTGTCTTCCATGGCGGTAGTAAAGTTTTTAATTAGGAAAGCTAATGAGATCGATTAGTCATTAGAAGTGACCTCTGGATCGCGGCGAGGAGTGGGGATGTGTGCGCCGGGCTGATAACGGGGGACGCTGGGGTATTGTTTGTAATAAAAGCGTGAAGTGTTTGATTTGAGTGAAATGTGCCACGGGGAATACATCACGCGGAGAGGAAAAAATTACAACCCTGGGAGCCTGTAATGAAGGGAATTAAACCAACATCCTGTCTAAATAACATGATTATCTACACAAAACCCCTCAGCTAGCAAGTAATAATAGAAAACGGAGCTCTTCGGAGAGGCTCTTTGAGGAGGTGGTTAATGCYGGAGTCGCGCATCAGGCACTTTCCAAGGAGCAGCTTCGGAATGAATACACCATCCAATTACCTCTGGGAATAGAGTTTACCAGGTGCCAGCCCGTTTTGGGGAAGGAGGAGGAGGAGGGGGATGCCTGCAATAATTTGGGACCTCTCTTTCTTGTCAGGCAGGAGTTTGATGCAGTTCTGGGTTGATTGGTGGCAGCTCAAGCTTGTGTGGGGGCAAATAAATGTTAATTATGTATTCAGTGAATTCCCAGCTCAGTAATTCCGTGAGGTCGGAGTGGAGGAGGGAAAGGGGCAACTTGTGCTGTTGCTGGGGAGGATGTGGGACTGTGGAGCTGCTTTGGGTACATGGTTGGTGCCGTATCCGTGAGAGCTTGGATGTGTCCACATGTCCTGGATGACCAAAGGGACAGAAGGCAGGGTTGGATAGGATATTGGGAATAAATTCTTCCCTCTGAGGGTGGTGAGACCCTGGCAGAGTTTCCTATAGAAGCTGTAGCTGCTCTGTCCCTGGAAATGTCCAAGGCTAGGTCGGATGGAGCAACCTGGGATAGTGGAAGGTGTCTCTGCCCCACGGTAGGGGTTGGAACTGGATGGTCTTCAAGGTCCCTTCCAACCCAAAACATTCCATGATTTCAGCACAGTCCCCCTGTCACCGTAGCTGGGATTTAATTGTGTGTGTGGTGTTGGTCCGTGCAGGGGTTGTCATCTCTGTCCTTTTGTTGTTCCTCTTTTCCTGTCCTAAATACAGTTCCCTGAAGGAAAAGGCTCCAAATTTGCTGGTACTCCAGAGCAATTTTAATTGTAATTAAAGCTTAAAACTTGCAAAGGCTTTAAAAGCCCACATGAGGATTTGGTCATTGCCCTGAAGAATTTGATCTACTGAAAAAAAAATCCCAGGACAGGGGAAGATGAAATCCTGTTTGCTTTCTGCATTCCTTCCTCTCTCTCTCTTCTTGCCTTACCTCTAAAGTGCTTCACCTTCAAAGTGGCTGCAATTCCTCTGTCATGCAATAGTTTTGGTGGGAAGAGAACTTTAAAGATCTTCTGGTTTCCAACCCCTTTTCATGGGCAGAGACACCTTCCACTATCCYGGGTTGCTCCAAGCCCCATCCAACCTGGCCTGGAACACTTCCAGGGATGGGGCAGCYACAGCCTCTCTGAGCAATCTGTGCCAGTCCCTCCCMACCCTCCCGAGGAAGAATTCCTTCCCAATATCCCATCTATCCCTGCCCTTTGTCAGTGTGTCCTGTCCCTCCATCCCTTGTCCCAAGTCCCTCTCCAGTTCTCCTGGAGCCCMTTTAGGCACTGGAAGGGGCTCTGAGTTCTCCCTAGATCSTTCTKTTCTCCAAGCTGGACATTCCCAGCTCTCCCAGAGGGGCTCCATCCCTTGGAGCATCTCTGTGGTCTCCTCTGAATCTGCCCCTTGGTTAGATCCCAGATCTGGAGGCAGCTCTGCAGGTGGAGTCTTATCTGAGCGGGGCAGTGGGGCAGAATTCCCATTTTCCTGCTGCCCACATTTTCRGTTCAGCCCAGGACATGGGGAATTTCGGGGATGTGAGCATGTGGTAGTCATGTCCAGCTTCTTATCTACCAACAGCCACAAATCATTCTTGATCCTGCTCCCAACCCATCCATCCCCAGGGTGGACTTGAACTGGGGATTGCTCCAACCCAGCTGCAGGACCTTACAGTTGATCTCCTTTAACTTCATAAGATTCCCATAGACCCRCAAAATGTCCTGATTTATTAGAATTACTTTATTTTAATTTTTATTCCAAATCACCAGAAGCTCTTGAATTTTCTTCCAGCTAATTTCTGCTCTACAATTTGTTCAGCATCAGCAGGTTGAGTTAAGGAATCTTTACTTGGAATATACTTTGGAACTCTACTGATTTTATAGATGCCTCTTGGTTCATGGTATTGTGCTAGTCTTGGGAACATGATTCCCTGCCCATGGCAAGGGGTTTGGACCTTGATGATCTTCAAGATCCCTTCCAACCCAAACCATTCTCTGATTCTGTGATCAAAATTCTGTTTAYTGAGATGATGCCAAAATAAAGTTTGCATGTAGACATTGTATTGATGCATTAATTACGCAAAAGTTCCTCASAAAAGTTGGAGGGATATGAAGGAGTCTTAAAATAACATTTTGGATTTAGGGTCTTGGATTCATCCAGGAATTGGAGGTTCCAGGCGCTGTGGCCTGGGCAAATGCAATGCCCAGGTAGAGCTGACTGGGATTTTTATATCAAACATCTTCCAAATTTGATTCCAGCCATATGAAAGAGATTATTTTGGTGGTGTCAAGGCTTTAAAGGTGGCATTGAGGGCTCTGAATCCCTCCTTGTGCTTCTTGCTTGGTTCTCATTTATCCCATGGGATCGGCTCGAGGAATGTTGTGAACTTCGTCTTTATCACAAAAAATTCCAGTGATTTTTCTGTTGTGCTGGAGCTTGATTTTCTCCTTTTCTCACCACCAACAGCTGTAACTTTTTTGCTGAGTTTGGGAGTGGAAATTTGTGTTGCCTGATCCCTCCCAAACCCATAACAACTCCTCAACTTGTTGGGAACGCTCAAGAAGGAAAAYATTTCCTGTAAGAAACTGTAAAAGCATGGATTGGTGTTAACGCTGTTGCAGGGAGATGGGGGAGCTGCTCCCTCCTTTCTAGGGAATGGCATCAGCTCTATAATGTATTCCCCTGTTTTTTTCTGGGAATCTACCTAATTCTCTCTCCTCTTACAGACACAAACATGGGGATGTGCCCGCATTTTCAGCGGAAATAACGATCCCGCTTTTCCCCTCCCAACMTCTCCATAATTTTAATGAGAGGATCTCCAAGAAAAACAGCCGGCCCTTTAAATCAGTTATAAAACCCAGAGACCGAGGCTCAGCATAGAGTGTCAGCTTCAATTATCTGGGCAGTTACAGCTGTGTGTTATAAAAGTCGGGCAATTAGGTGCATTCCTGAAAGCTCAGGAAAAAAAAAAAAAAAAAAAAAAAAAAAAAAAA
>NW_026623932.1:127299-152951 GCF_030028575.1 Malurus melanocephalus | reverse complement strand
GTGGAATAACCCGGGATGTAGATCATCCTGCAACACAGAGAATCCAGGAATGGTTGGGATTGAAGGGAGCTGAAAGCTCATCCAGTTCCCTGCCGCAGGTTGCTCCCAGCTTCATCCAACCCGGACTTCCACGCTTCCAGGGATGAAAAACATGATGAAAATGCCAAGGATTAAAGGCATGCATTTCTTTCCAGTGTGGATGTTGGGATCATGGTGTTGTTGGTGAATCCATGATTCCTGTGGTAGTGTTTTACTGATGGGCTGATGAAGCCAAACACTCCCAAGCTCATCAGGATCTTTCTGTTACCGTCAGCCATGTCAGTCCCATTCCTGACACTTTTCACCCCTTTTCCAGGTGCTAAGAAGTTGRATGTAGGACTTACGTTGGATGTGGTACCAATGACTGTTGAACTTGATGATCCTAAAGGTCTTTTTYCAACCTTAAAAAYCCCACTATTSTGTGAGAATGGCAGTGAGATCCCTCCTGTCCCATCCACTCCTGAATTTCAAGCCTGTTTTTCTGTGGTTTTTTTCCTAGGATCCAGCTTCCACTTCTTGAAGACCCCCCCAGCCAACAAAGTGATAAAGACGCGCTACAGGATTGTGAAGAAGAATGTGGTGTCTCCAGCCTTACCATCCTTCACCAGCCCCATTCCCGCCTGGAAGATCAGGCGCCCCGGGACATCCAGGTAATTTTTCCATCCCTGGAATGCAGCTGGTTGGGATGTGGAAGCAGCGGGAACTCCCGCCTTGTCTCTGTGTTCTTGCGTTGTGTTTTCGCYGTTTAATTTCTGTATTTGTTTGGTCTACACAGAGTTTATTGACTTAAAGTGTAAAATCATATTAGGAATTGTGTTATCCCACGTTGGTGCCAACAGATTATGCCTGTGGCTTCCCATTTATTCCCTCTTGGAATTAATTGTTTCCATGGAGCAGTTAAATAAGCTGAAAAGAGGATGAATAAGCACATGGTGTTGGTGCTGAAGAGGAGCGTGTTGAGACTGACACTCCAAACCCAGACTCGCTTATTCCAAATTTTCTGGATAGGTGGAGCATCAGGAAATATTTTGGCACTGCCTGGAGGAGAGAGGCACTGAAGGTGCCGTACCCTTGAGCTGGAATATTCCCAAATTCATAGAGGTAGAGATGTTTCCAGGTAACATCTCAGGGACCGAGCTCTGGAGCTTGTGTAGAAGCAGGAAAGTTGTTAAAATAATTGATTATTTGAAACAAGGTGCGATTAGAAGTGATGGGTTTGGTGAAAATACAGATTTTGGCTATTTTTAGRTTGGGAATAACTTGTCCTCCCCCTGAAATGCTGGGAATCACAAATAGTAGTTTGGGCAAAGAGAGCCTGCTCTGCTCTTCTCYGGATATGTTCTTTCTGCTCCAGGTGGTTTCCATAAAAGCCATTCCACAGCAGTGCCCTAAGGATTGATGGCTTTTGTGGTGGGGSTGTGGAGAGGCAAAAATCGTGGTGGTTGTTTTTAATGCCTGACTTTGCCAGTTTTTTCCCTTTAAATATGAATTTTGGGATTCACAAATCAATATTGGAAGGGAGGGTTGGTTTTGGAAGACTTCAGGGTGATGAGGCAAAGTATGGGATAAACAGAGATGTTGGAAAAAAAGGTTGGGTTAATCATGTTGTCTGGTTTTCCAAGCTTTTGGCTGACAAGCTCCTCATGTTCTGTGTTCTACTGATCTCAGAGTTCTTCCAGTACGGAACCCGGGATCCTTTTGGGCTCATGGYCAGTCTTTCCTGTGCCACCTCCTCCTTTGTCTTCACATTCTACTTTTGCCTTTGATGTTTTCCTGCCTGGGCATCATCCCTGAGATCCACAGGTCTCCTTTTGTTCTTGTTTGTCTCCTCCAATTACTGCTCCACTGTTTTCACATCCTTGACACCAAATTCCCACATTTCTGTTTCCAGAAACAAACCACAGAATCTTCTTCTGTCTCCCTGCAATTTCATGGAATCACAGGATGGTTGGGTTGTAAGGGACCTTTAAGATCCATGAGTTCCATCCTCCTGCCAYGGCCAGGGACACCTTCCACTATTCCACGTCACTCCAAGCCCCATCCAACCTGGCCTTGGACACTTCCAGGGATGGGGCAGCCACAGCTTCTTCAGGCGACCTATGCCAGAGCCTCATCACCCTGGAAGTGTCCAGAGCCAGCTTGGATGGAGCTTGGAGCAACATGGGGTAGTGGAAGGTGTCCCTGTCCATGGCAGGAGGTTGGAACAAGATGGTCTTGAAGGTCCCTCCCAACTCAAACCATTCCATGATTCTGTGATCTTCMGCCTTAATTAACAGAGAACAACTTGTGCTCTGACTGTTGGGCTCAGCTTCTTCCCTCACACCTTGTTACTCCAGACCTGGATAGTTKATGGATAGAGGGTCCATGGTGAGAGTCAAGGAGGGGAGAACCTTCAGGCTTAGAATTCAGAGCAGGAGCCTCTGGGATCTGGGTGGTGGCTCTGGTTCAACCCAGCAGTGATTTTTTGAGGAACGACCTCGTTCTGCTGCGATTGGCTGAGAGCTCGCACTTGTAGGATMATTTTCTCCATATTAATCTCCGACTTCATTAAATTGGTGTAGTTCAGATCTTACAGCTGCTTCAGACAAATCTTGATAAAATGCCATCAGCAAATTAAAACAATTATGTTTTAAAGAAGCTATAAATCTCCGTCTCCCAATTACCTTTGTTGGGGGTGATCAATCATTGGGCCTGTCTGGAGGGAAGCGCATGGCAAATGCTTCTCTTGGAGTTTTTACGGGATTTTTTGCTCTGTCGTTCCTATCATCATCTTGGATCTGTAATAAGCAACAGGCCAGAAGCTGCTTTTTCCCTGATTTTCTTTGCTCTTAGCAAAACAAGGAGCAGCTTTGGTGATGGTGGGACACTCCTTTAGCCACCTCAGTTTTATCTTTCATACTGAATAGTCAATAAATTTTAATATTTCTGTAATATTTTATTATAATAATTATAATATTTTTTAATAATTTGATATTTTTAATACCCTCTTCCCCTTAAGCCAGCAGTGGGATGTCAGCTGGTGGTTGACAATACCACTCCCAAACTAATTTCCAGCTGGCACTAAGGAGCAATTTCTTCCATGAAATCCAGGTTTTTGGATATCTGGCATTTGATGTGCCAGGGTTTGGCTTTGCTGGGACATCCGGCATATTGTCCTTTTTGCTGATAAACCCCCAAATCACCAGACTGAGATGAAGAGGGGTGTGGCTTTGGGAAATGAGTGACAGGGACAGTTGCTGGAGGTACCTGATGCCAATCCCTTGGGAATGAATTCCATCCTCCCCTTCTTGCTGGGTTGCATTAAACTCAGCCCTGCTGCTGACTTCTCTTTGAGGTGATAGGTGGGAGAATATTTTAAATTAATTTTAGTCCACTTTTTGTAATATTTTTGTTTTAAATAGATTTATAAGCAGCTCGGGGCCTATTTCTCCAAATTTATGAAGATAATTTTCACTCTCTTGATAAGGTGAAATTTACACCTGCTATTTCCATATTAATTCACATTGCTAAGTGGATCTAATTTTCTTCCGTTCTTCTATCTGGTGAGTGTGGCCTTTCCTAATGCAATTTCCCCCTCACTAAATCACTGTGATCGGGAGTCATGATCGAGTTAAATTAACTTAAATTAATTTACTTAATAAGAGCTCCAGATCATTGTGAATGAGGTTAAGATTTATTGATTCTCCTTTTCACTCCTCCTTATCTCCCGCAGCTTTGCTGGGAGCGCAGCTCACAAGGGCTGCKATTTGCTGGCCTTAAATTTCGGTCGCTCCTGGTGACATTGAGGTTGGTCATACCGTAAAAATCCCAGGGGGAATTCTCCTCTCTCCTCACAGCCTYGCTCCACTAGGAAAGGGATGAAGGATTTGCCATGGAGGAGTTGGGATGGATGAGTGACAGTGGCRATGCTGCTCCTGCTTCCAACCTCTTTCTGTGGTTTACATTGATGTGGCCACCAAAAAAATAGGATGTCCATGTGTCACAGACTTTGCCCAATCCCTTCTGGGTTGGGATCAGAGGGATGTAGCACCTTTCCTAGGAGGAAAGGGTGGGAGAGTTGGACTTCTTCAGCTTGGAGAAGAGAAGCTTCAGGGTGACCTAACTGCAGCCTTCCAGTGCCTGAAGGGGCTGACAGGAAGTATGGAGAGGGAATTTTTGCAAGGATATGGAGTGACAGGATATGGGGGAGTGGCTGAAACTGAAAATGGGTGGGATTAGATGGGATATTGGGAAGAAGTTCTTCCGTATGAGGTTAGCGAGGCCCTGGCACAAGTTTCCCTGGCTGCCCCAGCCCTGGAAGCGTGACAGGCCAGGTTGGATGGAGTGTAAAGCAAACTGGGATAGTGGAAGGTGTCCCTGGGGGACAGAGGATTGGAATGAGATTATTTTTAAGGTCCCTTCCAACCCAGACCATTTAATKATTCCATGATTGTGGAAAGTGCTGGAAAGCTCTGTGGGGAATCTGCTGTTATGGTTGGGATCCTCCAACCCCAGCAGTTCTTTGACAGAAGGAGCAGATGAAGATAATGGCAGGAGGATTCTCCTGGATGTTGCACATTCCCTCTTTTCAGAGCCACATGTTCCACCTCAGGGACGGTTGTTTTTGGGAATAGACCAATGGGACAAACCCATTGCCAGTCATTGACTGGGTTTGTTTGGAAGGGACCTTCTGAATCCTCAAATTCCAACCCCCTACCGTGGGCAGGGACATCTTCCTCTATTCCAGGTTGCTTCAAACCTTGTCCAGCTTGAACACTTCCAGGGACGGGACCATCCAACACCACTTCTGAAGCTTCTGCAGACAGCAAAGGTGGCTGCTGAGGGGGTGTGGAGGTCACCACCTCTCCCGCTTGGTCCCCTCTCCCGTCCAGCTTCTTCGATGTCATGGAGCATCAGGATCGGTGTCATTCCAAGTTAGGAATGTTCCCTGTTTCCGTGCGGGGGGTGATGTGTCCATGATGGCCTCAGTCAGGAACTGTTCCAAGAGCATTGGCTGGGAGAACAATGCACCAACTCCAGGTTCTTCCCCCAGAGGGTGGCTGGGCACTGGAATGGGATCCYCAGGRAAGTGGTCAWGGTCCCAAAGGTTCCAGAGCTCAAGGAGTGTTTGGACAACACTCTCAGGCACAGGGTGGGATTTTTGATGTGTCCTGTGCAGGWSCAGAARTTGGACTCAATAATYCTTGTGTGTCCCTTCCAACTCAGAATATTCTAGGTTTCTGTAAACTCCTCCAGAAAACTCCAGTTCTCCCTTTAGAGAGGCAGAACCACTTTTAAGACAWATTTTTGGCGAGCAGAGAGACCTCTGAGTTGTGTTTATAGACCCCCAGTGAGTGAGTGAGACACTGACCCACTTTGAAGAGTTTTCTTCTCAAATCCTGCTGCAAGTGTGGAAAACAAAAGTCACCTGTCTGCAAATAATGAGTTATGTCTGACACTGCTGGGGAAACTCAGATATTTCTTCCCGAAAACTTGGCGGCACCTCTTGAGGGACAATCCTACCCCTCYAGCACTATAAATAAGTAAAGAATAAGATAATCCAACATTTGTCAGAGAAATGCCAGCTCAGGAGAAAGGAACTCGTCAGTGGAGGATTTGCTCATGTGGTTTAATTTTGTTTTCTTTTTTCCTTTTATTTTCTTCTCTTTTGTTCTGTTACGTGGCCTGGAGCGTGTTTTTGGAACAGATTAAGATGGAAACAGTTGTTCACCATCCCTGGAGGTGTTCAAGAAATGACAGATGTGACACTCAGTGCTCTAGTCTGGTTGATGATCGGTCAAAGTTTTGACCTGATGGTCTTTTCCAACCTAAATGATTCCATAATACGGTGTTTACAAGGATTTTTTCCTGGATTTCAGGGACTCAAAACCGTTACACAATAGAGCTGAAGGGTAAAGTGGGTGGCATAGGTTTTGAAATGAGGCTCAGCCACAGTGGTGGGTGCAAGAGCCACTTCCCTGGGAAAAGGGAGATTTGGTCAAACATCTGAGAGGAGGAGCCACCACCATCCCTGCCTGTCACGCTCTGCAGGATTTTGCAATGTTGCTCCAGATCACTTGGACACACTGACCTCCTTGTCCCATCCCTTCCTTTCCTTCACAGGGGGTGGGTTTGGGTTTCCAATTTCTTTTTGCTCCCTTAGCAACATTTTTTTGGTACCAGTTGCAAACTGGTCAACCCAGCTCATGACCCAGTTCAGAGAATCATGGAATGGTTTGGGTTGGAGGGACCTTGGAAGAGCATCTGGTCCAACCCCCTGCCAWGGACAGATGGAACAACCAGGTTGTTCCAAGCCCTATCCAGMCTGKCCTTGAGCACTCCAATGAGATGGGACCATCCATTTAAKGCAGTCCCTGTCATCCCTTCCCATTTCTCTGACATCCCTTGAGTCCTGTTACAAGTTTCCCTGTGGAAGTTATTTCACCGCCATGAGACAGCAGGATCGTGGGGTTGGGAAGGGTGATTTGCTTCCCAAATCTGTGGTAGATTATTTTCCATKATATTCTGGAGTGAGTGGAGTCACAGGTGCCAGTCCTGATATGCTGTCAGCGTGTAATTAACCTTTTCTCCCTACATCCTTGGGGAAGAGAGATACGGTTGCAGGGAAACCTCGGGCTGCGGGAATGAGGCACATGTATCCCGGTTGGTGTGTTCCAATTCCTATATCTCATTCCCACAGAACGGTGTGGTTGACTTGCTATGGATGAARTAAACATGAAAACTCAATAGATCCCCTCTCTTTTGGGGAGGAGAATTAAAATCCGTGGGAATTCCTGGGAAGATTTCTAATCCTTTCCACGTTCCTCTTGGTTCGTAGGAGATTGGGTCAGTTGGGGTCTGCGCCAAGTCATCCAYCACAATCCCAGCTGATGGACAGTAAAGGGTTAAAACACAGTAATTCCATTACTTCTGAGCTTTTTGGTTGTGCTCCAAGGCTCCCTAAAAAGTCCATCCATTCTGGAAATGGGATGRGGTCACCCAACAACWGTGACATCTCTGGGAACTGTTGGGGAGCGCTTGGGGTACGTTGGTTGTTGTACAACCCAGTGCTAATTTGAGGTGGTGGTGAGGCCCTGTCACAGGCTGCCCAGAAAAGTTGGAGCTGCTCCATCCCTGGAAGCATCCAAGGCCAGGTTGGACAGGGTTTGTAACAACCTGGGATAGTGGAAGGTGTCCCTGCCCCTGGTAGGGGATTGGAACTTGATGGTTTTTAATGCCCCCTGCAACCCAAACTATTCTGGGATTCTTTGTGCACCATCCTGGAAGGTCAGTGGTTGGAGCTGAGCACGGAGAGCGGAGTTGGGGATCATAATTCACGGTGGATGGAGCAAATCCATATTTCCCCRGTTCTGGGGTGTCATTTCAAAAGTTGCAGAGAAAACAGGGAAAACTGTTAACGTCGGCTGCCACGGCGGAAAATTGCCGAGCGCTCTGATGGGAGAGGCTGTAATCGACATTCCCATATATTGTGAGCAGACAGCGATGGGGATTTTAAAGATCTCAGCAAACACCGTCTACTCTCCTTGATCCATTTATTTTTTCCACCAGTCCGGACCTTGTGGGGTCCAAGAGCTGGGATCCCAACCTCCAGCAGACCAGTTTGGAGCACAAACCAAACTGGTGTTGTGGGTGAAATGCTTTTAAGTGGCGCAAGTGGCTCAATCTTCCAATTTTTCAGTGTTTCAAGCACAGCTTTTAATGTTGTTTATTTAATTGGGATGATGCTCCGATGGGATTTCACCTCCCAGTGCTGATTGCTCTGGGATCTCCCTGCATGGAGCTGAAGGAATCGTGAGCAGAGGGCAGAGGTTGGGACACCGGGAGTTAATTTCCTTTTATCAGGATGATAAAATTCCCCCTCCACCTTCCCAGCTTTCGCTGCGTTAATCTGCGAACGGAGTCGGAATGTGACGAATGGCCTTAAAGTTCCTGTCAATTTTTTTCTTCCCAAATTCATTTGACATGAAAGTGAGAAGTAAACAGAAAGCCTGCGGTTAAGCAGATAACTTGGAAAGCCTTTTCCATCACATTTAAAAACGGCCGTGTCATGGATTCTGTGAATTGGCGGCTCCTATTTTGTTTGATTTTATTTTGTCTGTGTGGTAAATTTTCTTTTAATAATCCCGACGTGGTTTGACGAGGTTTTAGGCCTCGGATTTTTTTTTGAAGGGATGTTAAACCATTCTCCAAAATGACATCTCATTAAAGCGAAATTCATCTGCTGGGATTGGAGCCGTTAAAGGCGGGAGGGAACAGTGACTCCCATTTGGAAATCCATATTTTTTGTTTCTATAGGAGGTACTTTTAATCCCTTTAATGAGGCTGGGATGAAATGCACAACCCGGATTGTTTCGGAGCAGCCCTGACATCTGGCCCAGYGTAATCCAGTTTCTGTTTGGGACTGGTTTAGAGGCTTTAAAAAACAATGGCACCTCTTTGGGGCAAAGCTTGGGATTAATCCTCCCTGCTCCTGGTGCTCCCCCCTTCCCAAGAGACAGACACTGAGGAAAACTCACTCCTCTCTTGTGTCTTACTTTGCTTTTTATTTCTTATTTCTCTGTTTTCTCTCTTCTCTTTTTTCTCTTCTCTTTTTTCTTTTTTTCTTATTACTTTCTTTTTGTTCTTTTTCTCCTGTTCCTTTTCTCCCATTTTCCTTTTTTTTTTCCCCCTTTTTTTAATTTGTTTTGCCTTTGCTACCCTTTTCCTCCCCTTTTTCTAGATTTTCCCTGGTTTACTTTTCCCCTTTTTTCTTCTTCCTTTTCCACCTTCTTGCCTTTTTTCTATTTTCCTTTTCCCCCCTTTCCTTTTCTTCCTTTTTCATTTTTTCCCCTTTCCACTTTTTCCTTTTCTCTTTTCTCCTTTTATCCCCTTCCCTCCTTTCCCCTTTTTCCTTTTCCTTTGTTTTTTTCTTTTGTTTTATTCCTTTTTCCTTTTCCCCTTCTCCTCTTTCTTCTTTTTTCCCTTCCATCTTTTTTGCCTTATTTGCTTTTTCTTTTTCCTTTTTTCCTTTTTCTTCTTTTTTTCCTTTCTTTTTTCCTTTTTTCTTTTGAATTTTTCATTTCCCTTCTCACTTTTTTCTTTTCTTTTTTCCTTTATTTCCCTTTTTTGACTCTTCTTTCTTTTCTTTTTCTTTTCTTTTCTCATTTTATCTTCTTCTTTCCTTTCCTTTTTTTCCCTTTTCTTCTTGTTTTTCTCTTTCCTTTTTTTTCATTTTTCCTCCCCCTTTTTTTACTCTTTTTCTTCTTCCTCCTTTTTGTACTTTCTCTTTTTCCTTTTTTCCTTTTTCCCCTTTTTGCTTTTCATTTTTCATTTTTGCCTTTTTTCTTTTTCCTTTTATCCCTTTTCCCCCTATTTTCCTTCTCCCCTTTTAATATTCWTTCCTATTTTTCTTTCTCCTTTTATCCCTTTTTCCCTTTTTCCTTCTACCCTTTTAATCTTTTTTCCTATTTTTCTTTTTCCTTTAGCTCAATTTTCTCCCCCATTTTTTTTCTTTTTTTTTTCTTTTCTCTCTTTTAATCTTTTTCCCTTTTTTTCCCCCCGTTCTTCGCCCAAACACTTCTCCCAGCCAGTTGCTTTCCCACCCGGCAAACTCAGCAGCAGATCCAAGTTGTGCAGCTCCAGTGGGATCCAGAGACTTCACCACCCCCGTCCTCCCAGTCCTCCCAGTCCTGTCCAGTGCCAGGGCAACCTCATGCTGGGAAGTTGTATTTTTCCTGTTTTTCCATGAATTCCAGGCTGCTGGCGCTGCGGGAAACGTTCCCATTCCCTCCTCAYGGGGTCGGCCGCAGTAATCGAGCTCCACTTCGGAGGAAGTAATGAAACCAAAATAAAAGAGGGACTCAGGGGTTAATGACCAGCTCTAAATGCACATGAACATCCTTAGGAATAATGGGATTTTCCTTTTTTAATTTTGGTTAATGGAGTCGTCGCGTTTCGAATGGATTCCATTAAAAAGAAAACGGCCACATCCGATCCCGGGGATGTGGTGAGGGGTCATTTACTCAGCAGGGTGTTGTGTGGATCTTGGATCAGCCCTTCCCTGGAGCCTGGAGCATCCTTTTTGGGGAGCCCAGCATTCCCTAAACCYGGATCTTTTCTTCCTGGGGGATCTTGCAGCTTCATCCTGTGCTAGAGCTGTGTTGGATTTGATGATCTGAAAGGGCTTTTCCAGCTTAATCCATTGAGAGCCCCCAACCTGGCACTGGCTTTCTGCCTTATGAGCTGCTGGATTTTCTGGGCCCTTTGGCACAAGATCACGAAATCCCCAGGTCATTTAGGTTGGAAAAGACTTCCAAGATCATTGAGTTCAACCTGTGACCGATGCCCATCTTGCCACCCAGCCCAGAGCACTGAGTGCCATGTCCAGTTGTTCCTTCAACACCTCCAGGGATGATGATCCCACCACCTCCCTGGCAGCTCATTCCAGTGTCTACTCTTTTTTTTTTTGTGAAAAAAATCCTGCTAAGATGCACAGGTTGGATTGAAATGATTTGGAAGCCATCCAGTCCATAGCTTGAATAAGGGAATTGGAATGTCTTCCTTCTCTCTCATTTCCCCCAGCCCCAAACCAAATTATGATTGTGCAAAACCACTGTAGGAGAGCGCAGTGTTGTCATTCCTGGCTGCAATCAGCCAGGCTGCAATCAGCCATTCCTGGCTGAAAATCCTTGGTGGGATTTTCATCTGGGTCAGGACAGAATTTCCAAACTGGGATCCTGAGTGAGACATCTCCAGTTGCTGGCCTTCACAGACCAGTCTTGGAGGCTCAAACTCGGCCTCTGGTAGATAAAACCATTCCTGAKGATGTTCAGCAGCTCCTGGTGGACTTTGGATTGTCAAGGCCAGGAAGGAGCAAAGCAAAGAATGTGGTTTTGTTGGAATGTGTTTGATTCGTAGTGTGGATTTCGGATCCTCAGGTTGGCTCTGGAGATCTACTCTGAAGGGTCCCCACTACTTTTGGGATGCTGTGGGTCAGAAGTAAGGAGATTCTGGATCCCTGATGGAGTCTGCAACCAAAGGATCCTGCAGAGAAAGATAAACKGAGGTGATCTGTGAGATGAAAAAGGAAACTGTGCATTTGGGGAAATGTTTGTTTTGAGAGGTGCAGGGGAGCCACAAGGAATTTGGGGTGAGCAGCCATCTCTCAGTTCCACTGTGGTGCTCCACAAGCATTCCCAGCTCCCAGGGCTGGAGAAACCAAGTGGAAAGATCGTGTAGGTACCAAAACCAGCATGGAGGGCGTTGCCTCTTGTGTCACAAGGCAGAGGTGCTTGTGGTGGTGTCACTTCTCCACGAGCTCCTGAGCAGTGTCTTCCTACCTGGCTGCTCCCATCATTCCATTCCCATGGAATTTTGAGTTAATGTGTTTTTCTTGGTGTTTCTGATAGGCTGAGAGCACACTCATGGGCGGCTGGAAGAGGATTTGGTCAGGAGAAATTTTAATTAGCCAGGATTCTTTTCCCCTCCTCTTTTGTGAGGCCTTTCCCTGCTTCCCAAGGCCAGCAGCTGTCAAAGAAAAGCAGAGCATCCTTAGCAAGGAGGTTTAGAGGGATTAAAAGTTGGAAATTTGCAACTGTGGATCGGCGGTTTTGGGTTGGGGATGGATCGTCTGGAGCAGGAACTCCAGTGRGAGAGGTGAAAATGTGGGCTCAGGTAATCCAAGAGGTCTTCTCCAACATTGGGTGCCATCCCCAGGTGTTGGGACACCAGACTGGAGATGGTCCTTCCCATGCCATGGTGGCAAAAGTCAAAAATTCTCTGCATTCCCTGGGGCCAGGCTGGGAGAGCTGGGAATGTCCAACTTGGAGAAAAGAAGGATCGGGGAGAAGGGGCTTCAAGAGAGCTGAAGAGGGACTTGGGACAAGGGATGGAGTGCCAGGACACAGGGAATGGCTTCCCACTGCCAGAGGGCAGGGATAGATGGGATATTGGGAGGGAATTCTTCCCTGGGAGGGTGATGAGGACCTGGAATGGAATTCGCAGAGAAGCTGTGGCTGCCCCATCCCCAGAAATGTCCAAGGCCAGGYTGGACAGAGCGTGGAGCAACCTGGGATAGTGGAAGGTGTCTGTGCCCAATGCAGGGGTTTGGAACTGGATGGTCTTGAAAGCCTCTTCCCACCCAAACCATTCCATGATTCCATAAAAAAATGTTAATTATGGCTGTGATGCTGTTTTTTTATGGATCAGTGCACAGGGTCTACGATGGATCCCAGGCATCCATGGCAGGTGCCATGGGAAGGAAGCTGAGGGTTGATCCTTCCTCGTCCTGTCTTGATGGATTGATCCTGCTCAAAGTCYTCCAAGGACTGAGCTGGGTCCTGCTGGGATTTGGAGCCGGTCTCTGAACCTCTTTAACCCTAAAACCCTTCAAACCTTCTTGCTCACTCCACCCCATTTATTCCTGCCCAGCTGCTCCAGGATAAAACATCTCATGGGACCCCAAGGTTCTGGGTACAACTYTTGCTTTTATCCATCCAGATTCCCCAGACACAGCTGAAACTTTTAAATATCCATATTTTATGGATATTATTCACCTTTTCTAACCCAGACTTCAACAGTTTGGCCAGATGAAATCTCCCTGTGGAAAAAGTTTTCCAAATCGGCCACATGCTGTATTTAAAACTCATTTTGAAGTGGTTTGGACCCTCTGGAAGGGGTTTTCCTAAGGCTAATTATTGTCTCCTAACATCATCCCATTTGGAGAATGTATTTTCTGGTGCTGGATATTTACACAGTTCCCATTTTTTCACCTAACAGTGACAGCTGCAGGGGTGAGAGATGTATTTAATTCCTAAATTTCTACTCTAATAAGAGATTAGTAATGGCAGAGCTGCTATTTTCCCACCCTTTTCCCAGATGGTTTTCCCTAAAAAGGGTCGTAACTTCTCTACCCTTTTAGCAGACTGAACCCAGTTTTCTTGTGCCAATTCCACTGTAAAAGTTGGAATTTAAAAGAAAAAGCACCTGAAAAAAAGGGGAAGGGGGAAGTGTAGTGTGGCTGACTGGCAGCTCCATGAGGCATAAATTCTCTGCATTTCTTCTTATTCTGATAAAATTGTGATAAAATTGTGATAAAATTATGATAAATTCCTTTAAACCTCTCTGTGAGCTGCTGCGCTGAGCCGAGTCCAACTGGTGCTGGCATCTGGGCTGAGCTCTGGGCTGTGCCCGGGCAGGTCTCGGAGCTCTGGAATGAACAATCCAGTTTTTGGGGGCATAAAAGGTCACTTGGCAAGTGCTGGAGCATCGTTTTCCACTGATTAATTCTGTCCAGGCTAAGTAAACATTTAGGCTTCTTTCAGGCTGAAGGATGGATCCATCTGTTTCATCCTGGTGGGAGAAACTGGGGAGTATCCTGAGCTGGAAGGATTAAATCCAACTCCTGGCCYGGCACAGGAACATCCTGAAAAAAGATACAAAATACTCTAAAAAATATGGAGGAAACTCATTGATTGGCAAATGCAGAGGGATCCTAAATAAGATCGCTGAGAGCTTCTCTGGGCAGCAGGATCCATTTTCCAGGAGCTGGAAAGGGCTTCGTGCAATGGAAGGAAGGAAGGAAGGAATGAAAGGAAGGAAGGAATTTGTGCATCTCTCCCATGGGTAAAACTTCACCCCTGGACTGAAATAATGAACTTTCCAGTTGATTTTAAGTGTCTGTTGTACTCAACAGGGAGGAAAACCTGTAAATAATTCGATATTCATATCCAATGCCTACATAATGTTTGGAAGATCTACTGGAAGWTTCCCTGCCCATGGCAGGGGGTTGGAATGAGACAATCTTTAAGGTCCCTTCCRACCCAAATTATTCTAGGGTTWCGTAATCAGCTTTCTCGGTCCYTGGGTGTTTATTTCCTTCAGCTGCCTTGGAAATAATTGGAATTAGCTCGTTAATACCGACTRTTATCCCTCCTACTTGGTCTTCCAGCAGAGCACTGAGATTTCCTCTTCCTACACCCAAATTCCCTGTCTGACAGAGCTTCCTTTGGGATGAAGGTGTCGTGTTCCTTCCAAACCTTGGTTTTATTCCGTTAGGGAATGTCTGGATGATGCAGGAGCATCCAGTCTCTCCTTGGCTCTTCCCAGGCTGGATCCTGGCACCTCTGCGTGTGGATTTGAGTACGAGGCTGGATTCGCCACCGCCCTTGGCACTGGCAAAGCYGACCATCTGCGTCCGGCAGCTTCCCGGTTCCCGGTCCATCCCTCCATCCATCCCCAGGTGCCAGTCAGGCTCCACAGCATCTGCAGCTCCTGCTGCCCTCCGGGCTCGCCTGRAAGGAGGATTTGCAGGAGGATACGGGGAGGTCTGAGAGGTCACAGCTGTTAAAGYTGGGAAAGTGGGAAAAAAAGAGCAGAGGGATTCCCGAAGTTGGCACAGATCCCGCGGCCACCTGTCTGTGAGCGGGAACGGTTTTCTGAGCTGAAATCACGTTTTGATTGCAAATAATTTTCTTTAATGCCCCTCAGAGAAGTGGAGGTTTAATAATTGCTCCTGGAATTATTGGTAGTGAATCCAGGTCTGAGTCCCTGCCGTCCTCTGGTGTGGAAAGGAAGATGTAAACGGAGGCAATGAGGGGCGAATCTCCAGGGAAACCCCAAATCCATTCCGGTTCAGGATATTTTATCTGGAAAAAGGTTTTATGGCTCAATAAGGAGGGGCAGGGAGTGTCGAAGGGGACGTCTCTGCTGCTTTAAATTCCTTTTTAAATGCAAGGATAAAAGGGAGCAAAGGGGAAACGTTATTTSTGTCATGGGAAGGAACTTTGTGGGAGTTGTGGGAGACAGCAGGAATGTTTTCCTGTTCCCTCCCTCTGACAAATTCTCGTTTCTTCTGCAGCTAAAGTAACACTGTTTCAACCCAAATCAGGGTGTGGAATCATGGAATCAGTGAGGTTGGATAAGTACTCAGAGTCCAAGCATTCCTACAGCACTGCCACAGCCACCACTAAACCATGTCCCCAGGTGCCACATCCACATGGCTTTTAAATCCCTCCAGGAATGGCRATTCCACCCCTGCTCTGGGCAGTTGTGCCAGGGCTGGACAGCCAGCCCTTTAAGTGAAGAAATTTTCCCAATATCCARCCTAAACCTCCCCTGGCACAACTTGAAGCCGTTTCCTCTTATCCTGTCCTTAATTTCTGTGGACCAGATCYTSACCCCCACCTGGCYGCCGCCTCCTGTCAGGRAGTTGTGCAGAGCCAGAAGGTTCCCCCTGAGCYTCCTTTTCTCCAGGCTGAGCCCTTTCCCCAGCTCCCTCAGCCTCTCCTGGTGCTCCAKWCCCTTCCCAGTTCCCTTCMCTTCTCTGAACCCATTCCAGCCCCTCAATGTTCRTTTTTCTGAATTCCAGGGTTTTTAAGAATAAAAAGCTGATGAAAAGGAGGAGGAGGARAAAAGGACTCCTTGTACAATATGTGAAGATGTGGGATTAGAGTTGTGGAATCATGGAATGGTTTGGGTTAGGCAGGACCTTAAAGACCATCCAGTTTCACCCCCWGCCATGGGCAGGGTCACCTTCCCTTATCSCAGGTTGCTCCAAGCCCCGTCCAACCTTGTCCAACTTCAACAACCTCTCCATATCCCTTTCAATCCAGAAGGACTGACCAGATATGCTGCCCCTTTTTGTAGTCCCTGACATTGATCCTGTGTCACCTTTGGGTTTGTGGCTGGACAGGGCTCAATTAGGCAGTGCTGATGTTTCCCTGGATCCACTTTCCAATCCTGGCACATCCCAGTGGGCAGCTCCTCATGGATGTGCATCATTCCCACCTGTGCACTGGTGACACCAACTTTTAAATGTGAGGGACGGCAGGGCTTGCATTGCCTGGATCCAGAGCTGTGACAAAATACTCGGGACTCTGGGATCTGTCTGGGAGGGTGTCCYGACAAATCCTCCGTGTTAAATCCAGTAGGAAGTGCTTTGTGGAGGATCCAAGAATGCTCTGCCTGCCTGAGGAGTGGAGCTTTGGGAGCCTTTTTGCCTGCGTTGGTGAAACTCTTGCTTCCTATTTTTCCCTTCTTTTTTTTCTTCCCCGTCGGCGCTGCTGAAGCGAGGCTTCCTCGGGCAGGTTTTTTACAGTTTGGATTTGATGAGAACAGTCGGTTACGACTCCCCGAGTGCCGTAAAAGTTGATGCGATGGTCGCTCCGCGCCTGTGCTCATTTTTATAATTTTTTATTTTATGAAACAGGACAGGGAGCTTAGTGACTTATTACTATTCATTTCGTTTCAATGCAGTAAATATTGATTCAGTTGGGGCTTTTCAATTTAAACCACTTGCCGATTATATAAAATATTACCGGCCTCTGGAATTATGCTTACAGATCCCTTYGGCTGCTCATTAACGAAGGAGTGCAATTTTTAGATCCCTTTGCTTTCATCATCCAAATAAATGGGCTGAGCTCCCTCATCCCAGGGAAGGTGCTGTAGACTCAGCTCGCGGGGGCTCGACASCCTCGATGGAGCTCTTAATTTGGAGCCGCTTTCAAAGGATTCTGTACGTCGGGATTTTTTTTCATTTTGAGACATTGAGGTCTCYTCCTCTGATTTTTCAGCTGTGGTATGACAGTTGGGATAAATGGAGCTGGTTCATCCTGCTCAAAGCGGCCTCTCCCTCCAATGGGTGGGATCATTCCTCCCTTGGATGTTGCTTGAACTCCAAGGATTTGTTTACACCTGTCAGGAGCAGGATAAGAGGTGTGGTAAGAGGAAGAGGGGGAATTGAAGCCTGACTGGTGTAATTACAATGGTGGAAGGTTCTCATCAGCTGTGGTCACTTGGAGTCTTCTATGATGTACATTCCCATGGCAAAACTTCCCATGGAACCAGCTCAGACAGCACACAAAGTGTTGCTTCAACATTGTGAGGAGGTGTTGGAGCCCATCCTTGTAGGGACAGGGTCAAATAATCCTTGGGAAGATGCCTTTGCCATCAGAACTGATGGTGGTTGGGCTGGGGGTGTTGCCCATCCATAGAYGAGCCCATTTCAAGAGCTTTCCCTTCCCATTATTGGATATTTCTATCCTCACTGTTTCCTGTCAAGCCCTTTGGAGTGTTACCTCCTTGCTKTGCTTCTCCTGGCATCTCCTCACTAGGAGGATGTGAGATCAGGATGATGAAAATCAGGACAAGCTTTTTCTTCAACCCATTTGTCCTGAGGCCATGGGGAGATGCAGGGTATTCCGATGGGRTTTGAAATAAATAAATCAGACTTAGAGGAGCCTCCCCACAGTTGAGAATTGTCACTTCTGGGGGCTAAATATTGGGGAAGATGCCACCTTCAAGTGGCATCAAGTGGCATCAAGATGAAAAGAGGGACAAGTGGGGATTGACTTCAACTTCTCAGCCACTTTTAAATCCAACCAAGAACATGCAATGGGCAGGAGGAGACTCGGAAATTGTTTGGTTTAGCAAGTGCTGCATTAATTGGATCAATGTTAAAATGTGATTTAAAGCACGTTGTCAGTGGAGCAGAGGATTTGGCCGAGGACCCGGTTCCAAGGGTGAGTTACGACTTTGGATCTCAGGGCCARAATGTTCCTCATGTTATGCTTTGTTCAGTACTTAACCCGGGGTGGATTTCCCCAAGAATAACCCATGATGTGGCCAAAAAGCACCTGGATGAGGCTTCAAATTGGAAAAGGAAGAGCTGAAACTCCGCTGCCATGGAGCCAACTCAGATAATTAAACACTGGTTTAAATGCCACTTTTAAGCCAGGTTTAAGGGTGGTAGTAAACCAACTTTAAAATAATCAATAGTTTTTAGACTGCCTGCATAATTCAAGCTCACCAGCCCCATCTCCCCCACTGGTTCAGAGCTAATCTCACCAATTGGTTGCAGTAGGACCGACACCATCGCGGTGAAGGTGACCTGGAATCCCTTTGTGCRAGTGGATTTTTGTCAGCTAAATTCAAGGAATTTATCCTTTTTAATGCAAAACCTGAGGGTAATGTATTCATCAGGTTGCTGGCTCACCTATTGCTGGAGATGAATGTATTATTTTAATGCTAAGATTAATAAGGACTTTCTGAAGTCCTGCTTAAAGTATTCCCTGATGGTATTTGAGGACTTAATTTGAATGTAAAGACGGGATAATTGTGTGACATCGAGGCGCAYGGAAAGCACTGGGAGTTTTGAAGCAAGACAGAACTTCTGTGGGAGACTGGCACAAGATGGGAAAAGGCTTCCCCAGATCCCCTCAGAGTCCCTCTGGGCACTTCAATCACTCCGGATTTTTAATTCTTTGTAAAATCTGCAAATCATCAGATGATGTGGATTGGAAGGGACTTGTAAAGATCATCTGGTTCCAACCCCTGCCAGGGGCAGGGACACCTTCCACTAACCCAGGTTGCTAAGAGCTTTGTCCAGCCTGGCCTTGGACACTTCCAGGGATGGAGCAGCCACAGCTTCTCGGGAATTTCATTCCAGCCCCTCACGACCCTCCCAGGGAAGAATTCCTTCCCAATATCCCATCTAACCCTGCCCTCTGGCAGTGGGAGGCCAGAATCCTGTCCCTTGTCCCAAGTCCCTCTGCAGCACTCCTGGAGCTCCTTTAGGCACTGGAAGGGGCTCTGAGTTCTCCCTGGATCCTTCCTTTCTCCAAGCTGGACATTCCCAGCTCTCCCAGCCTGGCTCCAGAGCAGAGGGGCTCCATCCCTTGGAGCATCTCCGTGGCCTCCTCTGGATGTGCCCCAGCAGCTCCATGTCCTCCTGCTGTTGGACCCCAGAGGTGGAGGCAGCTCTGCAGGTGGAGTCTCACCTGAGCAGAGCAGAGGGGCAGAATCTCTCCTTCACCTTCTTCCCATGGTGTGGGACCAGCCCAGGACATAGGGATTTTCAGATTCCAACGCACATGGCCAAATATTTGTGTTCATAGGATCATCCCATTCCCATTGCTGTATTTTGCAGGTGTGGGTTATCTCATATGTCAGGAAATCACTTTGGGATTCCCAAAGCAAGGCAGAAAGCTGCAGATTTTCCTTTAGCATTGCCAGACCAGGTGGTTGCTCTCGCTGTGCCACCCAGGAGAATTCCTTTCCAAAATCCCATCTAACCCTGCCCTCTGGCACTGGGAAGCCATTCCCTGTGTCCTGTCACTCTGTCCCTTGTCCAAAATCCCTTTCCAGTTCTCCTGGAGTGCCTTTATGCACTGGAAGGGGCTCTGAGGTGTCCCTKGATCCTTCTCTTCTYCAGGAAYGCGATCCCTTTATTGTGATGGGGACGCGGAGTCGTTTGTCCTTGTTGATTGAGGATTTATGATGGCAGCTCTGGGTGGTGTTTCCCTCCGACTGAATTTCAGCAGCTGGCAGGAATTGCTCCTGTCCTCCCCAAAGGTCCCCTTTCTTCCACCTGACAGGACATGCTGCAGCCTTTTTCCCTGTTTATTCTTGTCCGTTTATTTAATTCCTGGCTTTTGGGGTGGCCATAAGACCAGGATTTTCACGATTTCTATGCTGCCCTGTATGTATGGATTGTCTTGCTCCTACTCTTTTATTTTAAAATACTTTTAAATCCTGCTCAATATTCAAGGACCATAAAAACATTCCCCACTTATCACGAGCTGTTATCTCAACGACTCYTTGCCATTATTAATAATTGCTCTCGGTGTCGTGTATTGCTCTTCCTTACGGCTCCCAAGGCAAATCAGGGGAAGGATTTCTAATGGCTGAGTCGCAGGCTGGGGAGGAACAGAGCTGTTTTGCCTCTTTCTGAAAGCAGGGGGACMATTTTGGGGTAGTTTCTGTGGTTCCTGGTGGTCACCTGCTGAAGGGGTACCTCCTGAATGTGGTTGTGCTGTGTCCTCCTGCAGACGGTGACATCCATGGAGACACTCCATGGGCATTTCGGTATCTACCTGGCACAGGGAGGTGTGAATGTGAGCAGGTGTCTGGGTGCATTCAAGGTGATAGAGCCTGGCCAATCCCACCAAGGTATTGGGGAACCCCAGAACCTGCCAAWCTTTGGTGTGAGATCTTCCCCCTGAAAGGTATTCGAAAACCTTAGATGGGTTTGGGTGGGAAGGGACTTTCAAGTTCATCCCATTCCGCCCCCCAACCTTCCACTATCACAGGTTGCTCCAAACCCTGTCCAACCYGGCTTTGGACATTTCCAAGGGATGGAGCAGCCMCAGCTTCTCTGGGAATTCCATTCCAGGGTCTCACCACCCTCACAGGGARGAATTTCTTCCCAATATCYCACCTAACCCTGCCCTCTGCCACTTTAAAGCCATCATCTACACCAGTTTGAGGCAACTGGTTTTGGAGGGAGGAGGGAGTTGGGCCAGACTTCCAGGGGTTCTTTCCAGCCTCAAACATTCTGTGATCGCTCCCACAGACCTCTGGGCATTGCTGTTGTTGATTGTGGCACATCATGTCTTGAGGCACCAGGACATCCAGGGGGATTTGAAATTTGTCCAGAGATGCCGTGGCTACCCTATTCTTGGAAGTGTCCAAGGCTACTTTGTTTGGGGCTTGGAGCAACCTGGTCTAATGGAAGGTTTCTCTGCCCATGGCAGGGGTTGGGAATGAGGTGATCTTCAAGTTCCCTTCCAACCCAAACCATTCCAGGATTTTACAATTTCACATCAAAAATTAACCCTGGTTGGACTCTCCTGTTACAAACCTGCAGACCACTTAGTCTTGCATGACCCCTGGGATACCTGAAGCTGTTGTTGGATCAAAGAGCTCCCGTTTCCCACCTTTACTCTGCCAAATATATATTTCCAAACCCACCCTTTAATTCYTAATCCATGCTCCTCCCGCTGCCTGGTGTTCACTGCTGGGTGATGGCCCCGAAATCAGCAACYCCCCAAAGCTTGACTGATGGGCACCATCCTACTGGGAAAAGCGTCTTCCTTCTTTTCTTCTCCGAGTCAGTGGTGGGTTTTGTTTTTTATAGTAGTTTTGGGGGTTGTTTTTGTTTTCCCTTTCCCCAGCTTGGCACGGTTCAGCGCCTCGGCCTCGCGAACTGGAACTCCCGGATTAATTTGTGATTAGATCTCTGTTAAGATTGCATCCACTTCCCCAGTCAGCACTTAATTGGCAGTCGCTTGATTTAACAGCGTGGGAGCCGGCTCCGGAAAAATGGCTTGGATAAATCACTGCCTGACGCCAGAAAATAGATATAATCTCAACATTAACTACATTAATAGTAGCAGGAGCCGAATTAAGAAAGCCATAAAGTAGAGGCAGGAGAGTATAAATTACAACCATCTCGCTGTCTTCTTCTCCAGGCTCTGCTTTCTGTCCTCTCGCAGCTGGTGGGATGGAATCACGCTGGTGTTGGCTCTGGTTGGGTTGTGGTTCCACTGTGGRCAGGGTGAAGAGCGATTCCCACAATTTACATCATTCCCAGCTCATGGCCCATCTTTTGGGGCAGCACCAGAGTTGGTCTGATTGGTTTTAGTGTGTTTGTGTTGATTCCAGGGATCCAGAATGGTGAAATCATGGATTTGATTTCTTCCCTGCGTAGTCCCGACCGTGGCCACGGGGTCTTTTATGGTCCCCTGGTCACATGGATTTCTWAAACGATTCTTTGGGGTTGGATAARGGGAGAAAAGACACTTCCTGACAATGGGGATGGAAATCTTCGTAGGCCACTGGCATTGCCAGCTCCCTGCTCCTGGAGAACCCTCAGCAGATTCCTCACTTTTAGGTGTTCATGTTGTGGTTCCCAGGGAAAACTGTGCTATTACTTCCCCTCTGAAATTCAGAGAAATCAGCTCAGAATGAGCACCATTTGGACTTGTTTATCCCAATGCTCTGGATGATGGTGACCTTCACAACTTCTCCTCCTCTTGAGGAGTACCAGGAAAAGTGTTCCTCCAGCTTTTTGATACCAAAAACCATCTCAGCTCTTCCAAGTGTTACTTTATAATTTGTGTAGATGTGAACCATTCATAAATTCGGAAGCGCATCTGTTTGGTTGTTTCTTTTTCCTTTCAGTCAAGTGTCAGGTCCAAATTTGGTTCAGAACATRTCGTTTTAGGATTTGCTGTGGACATGTTGGGGTGGAGATGCTCCACATGGAGATACTTGTAACTCCTGGAATGGGAGTGGAGGCTGAGCAGCTTCATAAGGGCCAAACTCACAGTGGGAACACAAGTTAGAGGTGCTGGATTGGTACCTCCTTGCTGGTGAGGGGGATGCCAGGGCAGGTAATGATGYCCTAGAACAGCATAAAAATCCTTTTCCATCCACTTTTCCATGGAAAAATGTGAAGAAGGGGATGATGGTGCCRTGGAAGTCCCATTGGAAGTTACATCCCACCATGTGGAGGGTCGGGTGAGTACTGTGAGCTGGAGGCAAGTTTTGTGTTCATTTAGGAATTTTCCTCATTTTCTGGTTGTCCTGGAGATTTTTGTGAGGTTTTTGGGAGTTTGGGAATAGCTCTGGGTCTGGTGTTAGCAGAGGGAGACAGCCCTGTGCAAGTCTGGTGTAGGAAAGGCTAATTTGGARTTAATGAGAGAGCAACAATTAATTTGTTTGGTCTTTGGGCACCTGTTGAACGTGACATACCAAAATTTGGGACTGTTGAGCCGTCAAAATCCTATATAACTCAACCCTTTCCCAATTTTTCCCCCACACTCCCTGATTAAATACATCTTTGGACTGTTTGTAAATGCAAATGCTGCTGGGGCTAGTATCTTACTTTATTAATTATTTTATTTATTGCAGTTCTGCAGGTGGGATTTCACCTGAGCGAGGCAGAGGGGCAGAATTCCCTTCTCTCCTGCTTCCCATGGTGTGGGATGAACCGGGGACATGGGGAATTTTTGTGTTTCTATGGCCAGGTCACGTCCAGTTTCTCATCCAACAAAACTCCCAAGCCCTTCCCCTCAGGTTTTTCCTGACCTTTTCAACTTAATTCCGAATCTTTTGGTTCAGTTGCACCCCCACTTCAACACATCCCGTTTTCTCCCCTGGAAATGGATTTTTAAAAGCGTCATCTTCCAGCGAAATTTCCTTTCCATCTCGTTGTTTATTAGGCTCTTAAAGGCAAAGCTTGTAATGCATCCATTGATCCAAATTCCAATTGAAGAGATGTGAGCACATAAAATAGTCCCGACCCTTTAATAAWGGAGCGATATCCTTTGGAATGTAGGCGATGCAATTAGGACAAGGAACCAACCCCCTGCCCCTTGATGGGGCCCTTTGAATCATTTTTATCCATTCCATATATTCCGAGTCGGAGCTCAGAGTTCCTTTAAGTGTCTTCCCGGCGAGTATCTGATAGACTGATGCTCTCAGAAGTGTTGGACTTTTTTTTTTCTCTCTTTCTCTTGGAAGCAGATCCAAATTTTTATAGATCTGTATTTATTAATTATTCACATCTACATTTATAAAATATATATAATATGTATTTTATATGTGGATAGAAATTGGGTGGRTGGGTTGAGGCCAATGGCGTGAGGGTCAGCAAAGCCAAGTGTTGGATGCAGTGCTTGGATTGCAGTGACCTCGTGGAACGCTCCAGGCTTGTGGAGAAAGAGCTGGAGAGACGGGAAAGGACTTGGAGGTGCTGGTGGCAGTGGCTGGACATGAGCCCAGGTGGGCAAGGAGGCCACTGGCACCCGTCTTGTACTGGCCATGTTGTGTCCACAGGCCCAGTGCAACTGGCACTGTGGGGTATCTCCAATCCTGGTGGGAAATTTGGGACCCTTACAAGAAAGACATTGAAGGGTTGGAATGTGTTCAGGAAAGGGAATGGAGCTGGGAATGGTCTGGAGCACCAGGAGTGGCTGAGGGGGCTAGAGGAGCTCAGCCTGGAGAAAAGGAGGCTCAGGGGGAACCTTTTGGTTCCCTAAATTCTATTTCAGAAGGATGGAGCCATGTAAGGATCAGGCTTTGCTCCCAGGGAACATGGGACAGGAGAAGAGGAAACAGCCTCAAACTGCACCAGGAGAGGTTCAGGTGGGACATTAGGAGGAATTTCTTCATGGAAAGGGTTAAGATAGGCTACCCAGGGAGATGGTGGAGTCGCCATCCCTGGAGGTGTCTGAGGAATGCCTGGATGTGGCACACAGTGCTCTGGTCTGGTTGACAAGTTTGGGATCAATCACAGGTTGGACTTGATGGTCTTGGAGGGCTTTTCCAAGCTTTATGATTCCATGATTCCATATATGTGTATATATACATTTACTCAGGCATGCACAACACTTATATTAATAAATATAATTGTGGAAATGAAGGAATGCCAAGAGTTCAAGGAATCAGAGCCGACAACGCTGCTCCAGTTATTCTGTGTATCAGCTTATAAATGATAAGGAGAACRCAGTATGGGATAAATCCATGGATATGCAACCACCTGCTTGAAATTTGGAGAAATAAGCTTGGAGTTGATACCCAAGTTTGTAGTTTTCCTTAAGTTTAATATAAAGGATATAAAATCTTTCGGGGGGAAAAATAWTTTATACCCTGTTTTCTCTGTCTTTGTAGCTTAATTTACTTTTGATTTTTAATTAATTGATCAAATTTAAATTTAATGTTCAATATGTATCACCATGGATGTGTATCCATCCCTAGTCCAAGCYGTGGGCATGGGGTTTTCCAGAGGCAGCCAGGAGCTGGTGTTTTCCCAGCGGATAATTCCCTTTAGCGCAGCCCCGCTGAACTTCTTTAACCTCTTCCATGCTGAGTGAGTTCCCGGAGCACAGTTTTTCCATGGAATCCCGCTCCTTGTCCGAGATCTTTGCTTTAATTAAAATGTATCAGCTGTTTGGGCTCTTCATAGTATTATTGCTGTTTCCTGTGTGAGGAAGAGAGCATTTAAAGGGAAAATATCTTTGGAAAAAGCAATTATCCCAGGTATTTTTGGAAAGCAGGCGGGAGGGAAAGCCTCCAGTGGGATTTGGCTCCGTGTCTGGCTGATTATTGTGATAAATATTCAAATTTGGAGCCCTTTGGGTCGGGATACGGGCACAGCATTGGAATGATCCTCGGCAATTAGCCTTCCTGGGATATTCCAGCGCTTGGAGCGCGTCCAGAGCTCTGAAATGGGATTTACAGGGATGAGCAGGGGGAGGAATATCGCTTCTGTGCCAGGATAGGGGAAAGTCTACAACCTGCTCTCTCTTTTCCTCTGGTTTTAGCCCATCGCCGAGGGTGGTAGGACACTGTCCGGGAGGGATTGAGGATTAATCCACATGGACACGGGTCCCAGAGCTTCCCCAAACGGCGCCGCTAAAGCCGGCAACACCCGCCTGGAACGCCGTGAGCTCCATTTCAGCTAATCAGAGTTAAACCCTAATGAACTTTGTCCAATCGCCTGAGCTAATGGGGGTAAAAGGAATCTAATTAACGGGACAATAGTTCCCGGTCTTCCCGGTGTAATCACTGATCCGCCGCCRGCATTAGAGCAGCGGGATGGAAAGCTGAGTATTAGGGACCGTCAGCATTTCCATTCTCAGGCTCAGCCTAAGCGGTTTAACGGGACCTTGGCAGGGGGGTTTGGGCTGAGACTTGACCTACCTTGAAAACAGCTTCATGTGGGCAAATTGTCTTCTCCAAAGGGTTTTTTGTCTCTTTTCCAGGGAGGCGTTTCAATGGCGCAAACTTTGCTGGAGAAGTTGGAAATGTTTCTGGGGATTCTCTCGTAGCTCTCCATGGGTGGGATCTCC
>NW_026623932.1:110895-127123 GCF_030028575.1 Malurus melanocephalus | reverse complement strand
GTTCTTCCCTGTGAGGGTGGCAAGACCCTGGAACAGGCTTAAGGAATGGGTTTGGGTTGGAAGGGATCTTGAAGGTCCCACCCCCTGCCATAGGCAGGGACAYGTTCCACTATCCCAGGGKGCTCCAAGCCCCATCCAACCTGGCCTTGRACACTTCCAGGGATCCAGAGGCAGTCACAGCTTCTCTGGGAATTCCATTCCAGCCCCTCCCCACCCTCTCRGGGAAGAATTYCTTCCCAATATCCCRTCTATCCCTGCCCTCTGGCAGTGGGAARCCATTCTCCCTTGTCCTGTCACTCCATCCCCTGTCCAAAGTCCTTCTCCAGCTCTCCTGTGGCCTRTTTASRCACTGGCAGGGGCTCTGAGCTTTCCCTGGAKCCTTCTTTTCTCCAGGCTGGACATTCCCAGCTCTCCCAGGACAGTTCCACCCCTGCCCTCTTCATCTGGCCACACCAGTGCAGCAGATTCTTTCCATGTTTTCTGTGCTTGGCACGTGGAGCTGGTTTTGTATCCAGACTCTCCATCTCCCTTGTGAATGAATTGGGTTACAAACAATAGCAGGGTTTAAGGAAACAGGGTCAGGGAAAAGAGCTCTTCTCTCCCACTGCTCTGAGCTCCTTGAGGTGATACTGCATCTCCTCTGGTTTTTGGAAGGTTTTGGCAGGATTTCAGTGCTTTGMCTGGATTCAAGCAGGATCAGGAGCCCAGCAGGGGCTGCCAAGTGCTGTTTGGAGCTCYGGCTTTGTGTGGACACAGCAGAGARATGAAAGGGAGCAGCAGTGTGGGACTGAATGGCTTCCAGAGGGAAATAACAATCCAGTGGGAGGGAATAATGACACTCCTGAGGGAAGGGATGACACCCAGAAGGACAGGCTGGAGGAGTGGGCCAGTGGAAACCTCAGGAAGTTCTGCGAAGTCCTGCCTGTGGGTGGGGCAATCCCAAGGACAGATCCAGGCTGGGTGGAAAATGGATGGAGAGCATCCCCAAGAAGTATTTGGAGTTGTTGGTGGCTGAAACCTGAATGTGCCCTGTCCACTTGTGCAGAGAACGCAGAAATCCCCRTGTCCTGGGCTCATCCCACACCATGGGAAACAGGAGAGGGGGARTTCTGACCCTCTGTCCCAYTCAGGTGAGAYCCYACCTGCAGAGCTGCCTCCCACTCTGGGRTCCAACAGCAGGAGGATGTGGAGCTGCTGGRGCAGATCCAGAGGAGGCCACRGAGATGCTCCAAGGGATGGAGCCCCTCTGCTTTGGAGMYAGKCTGGGAGAGCTGGGAATGTTCACATGGAGAAGGGAAGGATCCAGGGAGACCTCAGAGCCCCTTSCAGTGCCTAAARGGGCTCCAGGAGAGCTGGASAGGGACTGGGGACAAGGGATGGAGGGACAGGRCAMAGGRAWKGMYTYCCMMTGCCAGAGGGCAGGGKYAGATGGGATATTGGGAAGGAATTCTTCCCTGTGAGAGTGGTGAGGGGTTGGAATGGAATTCCAAGACAAACTGTGGCTGCCCCCTCCCAGGAAGTGTTCAAGGCCAGGTTGGACRGAGYGTGGAACARCCTGGGCTAGTGGAAGGTGTCTGTGCCCATGGCAGCGGGATGGAATGAGCTGAYTTCTAAGCTCCCTTCCAACTCAAACCATCCCATGRTTTTATGGAACGTTACCCYTCAGTTTAGCCCAAAGTTGCCTATAAATTTTACATCCCTTCGAGAAGCCACTGCAAGARGCTTGGAATATTTTGTTCATATCTGGGTCTTTCCAAGTGGAATTATTTAAGGAGAAAAGTTATCCCATCTATGCAAAGGCTGGGACGAGGCATCCTGCCTAGGAGATGTGGAAATTGGGAAAAAACACAAAAAAACCCCTTCACATCCCTTCATTGCAGGTGTAATCCCATGTTCCTGGTTTTTGGGTTTGGAGTTTTTTTGAGAAGTCTCTGTTCTCATTGGTTGATAACTGTTAAATTTATTTGCAACTATTTTCCTTTCCAGRTCAGGGGGATTTATTGGGAAGGTACATCTTTATTTAGGTAATTAAGGAGCTTAATAGGTGCTCATTGAAATTCATAATTTTTCCCAGGTTTTGAAAATGCTAAATGAGATCTGGACCGGATTATTATTTTTTTTTCCTTGAGATTAACATTAAGCTGCATTTGAATGGAAATTCACATTCAATTGAACCAAATTGAAATAGGGTTTTTTAAAATGTTTGTTTCATAATTAGAAGTAATTAGTGAAAGGAGGGAATTTGTTTATGGGTAAATTAACGAGTTTTTCTGGTCACTGTGTATTTAAAACTAATGGATCTTCTGTATTTATGGATGTATGTTGGGAAAAGACACATCCCTTTCTATTTTTAATTTCCAATCACTTTTCCAACCTCAAATATCATCAACAGTAAACAGAATAATTTGAATGATCCCAATCAGGTTCTTTAAATAAATTGAATCTTAATGTAGAGAGTGTTTATTTGATCTTTGACCTTTTTCTTTTAAGGAGRAAGCATTAATGTTGATAAAAGTCCCATAAATCACACATTTTAGTGGAATTACTTGCTTTTTACTGTGGATTTTGGGTCCTCAGGGATCTGGCAGGTGAGGATAGASACGGAGCAGCTTCCAGGGGGAAGTGGTGAAGCATCTTGGAGTATTCTTGGTGTATTTGAGGAACACTTTTAACCMTAAATCCTGTGTTGTTCGCTAAGGAATGATGAATGACTAAGGAATAAAGTGATTTTTTTGGTAATACTTCTCCTGAATGAGGATTTTCCATTGCCACTTTCCAGGCTCGTGGCGGATGAGCTCCCTCCTTCCTCACCTCTCTCCTTGTTGCTTTCCATAGCCATTGCCCCTGTGATGATCCGCTCTTTCCTCGGGATTCAAATGCCAGCATGCAAATGTGATTTCTTACTATGTAAGGATTATTTAACAAAAAAAAARGAGCTAAGCCTAAAGAAGAAATCCAGTAGTAAAATAAAACCATCCTTTAAGAGCCACTTGTATCGCCGCCAGCGCTGGGAAATCCTCTCCGTTTCAGCCAGCTGGAAATGCTGCTGGGATGTTCCTGCTCTGCTCATGGGGTTGTGTTAAACTTAGAGGCATCAAATACTCTAAAAAATATGTATTTCAAATATAGGGGGATTTTTGCAGGGGTTTCAGTGGGATTTTTTGGATTACATCGGTCTTGTGTTGGTGGGGCATGGGGGTGTTAAATCAGGGCATGCTGGAGCGACTTGTCCTTATTATTAACCTTCACATGTTGTCTTGGAAATCTTCTGGGTTTTTTCCTTTTAATAGATTATTTTAAGAGGGACTTTGTTTTCCCAGCATCACTTGCTGGCTCCTGGCTGAAGTTTTTTGTGGTTTTATTCCATTCTGAGCAGTTCYGCTGTGTTTGGAGGCGAGGAAGGTGCCTCGAGCTGGGCATCACCTGACAATTGCCTCCATGTTTTTGTGCTGAGTCCTTTTCCCCCTCTTGGTCCACTTTGTGCTGTTGGAAGAAACATTTCCATTTCCTCAGGTATTTTCCTTCAGGAAGGTTTGGAGGAAGGGCCCAGCTATTTTGCTTTCCAAGCAATGTGAAGTTGGTCAAGGAGAGAAGACTGGGGGAAATTTTGTACCGGCCATGGACTAGAGCAGTGCCTGTTCCCTGCTTGTCCWGGGTAGGGAACAGASCTGGGGAAGGGTCTGGAGSACCAGGAAAGGCTGAAGGAGCTAGRGAAGCTCARTCTGGAGAAAAGGAGGCTCRGGGGATCTTCTGGCTCTGCACAAYTYCCTGACAGGAGAGGGGAGCCRGGTGGGGGTCAGGATCTGTTCCCAGGGAACAATGGACAGGATGACAAGAAATGGTCTCAAATTGTACCAGGAGAGGTTTAGTTTGGATATTGGGAAATCTTTTTCACAGAAAGGGTGGGCAGGCATCATAAACCCTGTGTGGGGCAGGAGTAGAGTCACTATCCCTGTAGGGATTTAACCTTGGTGTGGATGTGGCACTTGGGGACATTGTTTAGTGGTGGCCTTGGGAGTGCTGCAGGAATGGTTTGTCAGGATAATTGTGGAGAGCTTTTCCAACCCAAATGCCTCTGGGATTCTGTGAAGGACACAGCAGGGTGGTGCTCAGTCCTGGGAAATCACACTTGTTCAACACWAACACCTAAAAAACACCAGCATGAAATGTTCCGAGTGAGACAAAGCCGCTGCTGCTTTAAGAGTTGTGCTGGAAAAGCCTGAAYGTCAACCTGCAGAATCACAGAATGGTTTGGGTTGTAAGGGACCTTCAGGATCATCTTGTCCAAACCCCTGCCATGGACAGGGATACTTTCTACTAGACCAGGTTGCTCCAGCCCTGTCCAACCTGGTCTTGAATGTTTTATCAACCCAGGACCTCCCTTTGTAGAATTTTTTGTGCCAGACTCTGATTTTACCCGGAGTCAGCATTGAACCTGCGTCAGCTACGCTGCTGTTTTTAAACATTTTTACGTCKTTCCTCCACCCCTTCTTCATTAAAAATTTTTCTTCTGCTGTCCACCCCCAGGGGTGGGGGAAAGACAACCCTCAACCTTGTGTAGTCAAGGTTATGGTGATAAATTCCAGAGCATTGTCACTTCTATTCGGAGTAAATTGGCCGGCCGCTCTCGGGCTGAAGGGGAGATAATTTGCTGTAGTATTTCAAATGGATTAGAAATGGATTTGAAGGGAAAGTTCATGCCTCCCATTACAAAGGCTAGAAAGAAGACTATCTTAAGGCACTGTTCACACTCTGGCCTTCATTATCCACGCTTAATACCTTTCCTATTTTCCAGCGTTAATGAAATTTCCTGCCGGAGCGGGGCCTTGTGGACGGATGGGAGGACTCTTTAGATCCGCGGGATGCGCGGCAGAAAGGGAATTACAAGGCCCTCGTGTCGAGGGGCCCGGTGTATTCTTCAGGTCCTTGGCCYGGCTATTATCTCATTAATTTTATCCTCTTTTGTCAATACAGTTCATTTCCAAAGGCCGTCCTTTCCATTAGGGTAACAATTCCATGGAGAGCTGGGATCCCGCTGCCGGTGAAAAGCGAGTGGGCGTTCGGCTCCGTGCCCTCGCCAGTGCCTTTTCCCCGCCACCACCAGCTTGGATGTCATTAAAGAGGGAGAGGGACATGCCCTGGTGGTTTTGTTGGGGCCACACAACCACATGGGGGCAACAACTTGGATTGAKAGGGAAATGTGGGTGAAGGTTGGAAAGTTGAGTTCCCTCCCTGCTTCTCCATGTGGGCATGRTTTTTCCATGTAAAATGTAATTTCCCTTAAATTTTAAATCTCCTAAGGCTCCTATAATATAATAAATATCCTACCTAGTATGATAATTAAGATAATAAATATTCTAATAAATAATACTTAAAATATGTAAAGTGATGAGCGGACATTCCTGCTTGGACATTTCCACCACCCAGAAGGTGGAAATGGAGGTGGCCAACCCTCCAGTGAATTCAAACTCAGCTCCTGATTGGGASTGCCCATCCCGGSAAGTGTTCAAGGCCAGGCTGGATGGGGCKTGGAACAATGGGGTCCAGTGGAAAGTGTCCCTGCCCTTGGAGGAGGGATTGGAACTTGGTGATTTTGAAGGTYCCTTCCAACCCAAACCATTCAGGGATTCGATGATTCCATGGCTGCAGTCTGGTAGCATTTGAGACTTTGGCAGCCTGAGCTKATGTTCTGCAGAAGCTTTGTTTTGAGACCACCCAGAGGTCACTTTACTCCCTCAAAAATACAAAAAATCTTAAATTAGAAGAGGCTCAGCTCCACTCCCTTTGGGGAATGATATATTTGATGTTCTTTGCCAAAAATCCTTGAAAATCTTCAAGAATCCTCATAGATTCTTGGAATGGTTTGGGTTGGAAGGAACCTTAAAAATCATCGTGTTCTGACCCCCTGCCTCAGTGGGAATGTCTGTAACAGGCGATGCAGTGCCTGTGGTCCCTTGGTTTGGAGCTTGGCCATCCCTAAGGAATTAGAAAGAAGAGAGAGGTGGGTCACCACTTTGGTGGGTTGAGTAAGTGCAGCAAGGCAGGAAAATAAATATCCCAAGGATTGAAGGGATTCAACCAGATGGATCTTAAACCAGTGTAAGGCTCAGGTGGTGTGAGCAGCCCCTGGGGTTGTGCAGGGCTTGGGCTGGGTTGGGTTTTCTTGACCTTGCAGCCAGAAAGATTTTAATTTATTCAGTTATCTCATATATGTGTGTGTATGTGATAATATAATGTATTAAGGCATATATGTGGATTTATGTTCAATATATATTGAATGTATCTGTAGATAAAGAATTTTTTTAATATATACAGATATATCTACATACATAGATAGAACTATATAGATACAGTRTTTAAATATGTACATATCTATTAAAATATATTTATTTTTTAATATATATATGTCTATATATATATACCTATATATGCCTATGTAGTATATCTGTATACCTATATATCCATGCCCTGAGTGCAGCCACAGCTGTGCCACATCCCAGCCTTTCCCTATAAACCAGAATGGGGAATGTTGGATGAACCCCTGGCTTCTTCCCTGCACTCTAATATGTTTTAGGAAAATATGAAATGTATAATAAATATAAAATAATATCTATATATTATATGTAATACCTATATATTAGTGAATATTTATGATTCTATATGAATTCTATATATTCAATAATAATGATATCAAATGCTAAGAATAAAATCAGTATCTGGGCCTGATATGAGTTATCTCCAGATATTGTTAAATATATATAGAATTATCCAGATGTTATTGAACTTTTGTAATTCAATATATGTATTCAGTGCATATATTCAACAATATCTAGAGATAATTGATGGATGAACAAGACCCAGAGAATATAGGTAACAATATGTAGATATRTGTATAAAAGTGACAATATTTATTGTTCTATATAGTATATAGATCTTGTATTTCAATACATGTACTCAGGGTATATATATTCAATAATCTGTGTATCTRTATGGAGATAGATGTTTGTGGATATCTCTATATATTATCCAGAGATAACATATTAAGAATATATATGGAATTAGAAGAATTTGTTTAAGGGACTGATACAGCCCAGCAAAAAGGAGCCCAGAATCCTTTGACACTACAGCTCCTGTGGATGGAGGCATGGAGCATCCTGGGGTCCTCCCAGGGATGTGTCACCGGGAGAAAGAGGAGATGGATGAAGCTGGGGTGGGTTTTGTCACAACCACGGTGGTGCTTTAGTGTTTTGCAATGCCTTTGTTAGAATCCTGGAATGGGTTGGGTTGGRAGGGACCTTAAAGCCCTTCCAATTCCGTGGATGCCATGGGCAGGGACACTTCCCACTATCSCAGGTTACTCCAAGCCCCTTCCAMATTGGTCTRGGACACRTCCATGGATGGGGCAGCCACAGCKTCTCTSGYAACTCCATTYCACTGCCTCACCAGACTCCCAGGGAATAATTCCTTCCCCARTATCCCACCTAACCCTGCCTTCTGGCAGTRGGAARCYATTCCCTGTGTTCTGTCCCTCCATCYGTTTTCCACTGTCTCTYTCCAGCTCTCCTGGAGCTCCTTTAGGCACTGGAAGGGGCTCTGAGGTCTCCCTGAATSCTTCCCTKCTCCAGGCTGGACATTCCCAGCTCTCYCAGGCTGTCTCCAGAGCARAGRGGTTTCATCCCTTGGAGCATCTCYGTGGCCTSCTCTGGAYCTGCTCCATGTCCTTTCTATGCTGGAACCCCAGAGCTGGACAGAGAGCTCCATGTGGGATCTCAGGAGAGCAGAGTAGAGTGGGAAAATTCCCACCATTGCCCTCCTGACCCTTGGATATTTGATATAATTTTTGTTGTCCCTGATACGGTCACAGGACCATTCTCCATATTCTTTAGCCATTGCTGGACGCATCCGTGGCCTTGCTGGAGTTTTCTGGGATGTGCTGGATGACCCAGGTGTCCCTCCTGCCATCACCACTTTCACCCAACAATGCCACCACTGCAACTCCTTGTGAGTTAATAAGACTTGATGCTCATGTCCGGAGCAGTTCCACGAGGAAGAAACCCTGGGGAAACTGAAAGTGGGGAATTTATCGAATTCCCATCACCTTCCACAAAAAAAACAGGCAGCAAAAATTCTCTAAGCTTGGTAGCCAGTGGCAACAGCCCTCCGGAATGAATAGGCTGTCACGCTCAGCATTAGGAAATGTAACTATTCCATTTTCCAGCTCTCTTYTTCTTTGGAAGCACATGTTCATTTAAAGGAAATGCTCTCCGGGGTTTGCATTCCGCTGATAGGATAGYGGGATCTTAATTTACGGATATTCTCTGGTAATGCGCGGTTTATATACGTTCTGCTAATAGCATTATGAGCATAGTTTGGGCTAATACAAAATTAGAGCTCTAATTTGCATAAACAAATTACTGTTTGGATTAGCGCTAAATGAGGAAGGCGACTGATATTGGAGGAGATTTGATTTGGCTGCAGCGGCTCTGTTTGGATAATGGGGGATGGATGGGAATGAGCTGGGAGGCTCTGTTGCGAGTCGGGAGGGAGGTGGAATGATGCAGGAAGCATTGGGTCATGGAGTGGGCAAAATTTTGGGTGTCAGAGGGGTCTTTGTGGGGCACACTGTCCTTCTGGGACCTTTAGCAAAGTGAGGTTGGCCTCTTCTCCCTGGCAACCAATGRCAGGATGAGAGAAAATGGCCTCAAGCTGTGCCAGGGGAGGTTTGGGCTGGAYATCAGGAGGAAYTTCTTCATGGAAAGARTGGTCAGGTGTTGGTGGGAGKTGTTCAAGGAGTGCCTGACCRTGGCACASTGGTCTGGTTGACAAAATGRTGATCAGTCACAGGTTGGACTTCATGGTCTTGGAGGTCTTTTCCAACCTAAAAGATTTTAGGATTCTGTGATCTTTGTCCATCAGGTAGCACTTCAAGAACTTACTGATCCTTCAGAAGAACTTTATGGGCARCAGTAAATGGATCATGATTCTCGATCCATTGTGTTCCCATTGCCTCAATACGGGGTTTGTGAATTTAGAGAGAGTTGAGGAGGTGGGGATGGGTTCTCACCCCTGCCTGCTGGAGCCCACTCACGTCCCAGCACCAGCTCCAGGTGACAGATGGGGGATGGAAGTGCTCTTGGGTGACTTGTCCCATGCAGGGATTGAGGAAAATCCTTCCAAGAGCCRGATTTGGGGGCAGAATAAAAATACCAAAGTTGTGGAATCTGTTTAATAATGGGAATAATGATACCAAAAATACTCCGGGAATGTTTTGGTTGGAAGGGGCCTTAAAGACAATTTAGTTCCAAACCCCTGCCATGGACAAGGATGCCACCCACTGGACCAGGTTGCTCAAAGTCCTGTTCAACCTGGCTTTGAAGCTCTTCCAGGGATGTCAAAGCCTGTGGAGCTCCATAATATTTGACCAAGCTCAGTGAAGCAAATCTTGCTGATTCTCTCATGGAATTGCATCCACATTTCCTTATTTCTGCTGGTGCTGGAAGTGCAAGCCAAGGGTGGGAGAAGTTGGGGGAGAGTCTTTGAAGGTGTTATTATGGTGTCAGTCATGAGGAATCAGAGCTTTTCCTCTGTCAACAGCAAGAACATTCCTGGTTCTTCCATGCATCACCTCCCTTCCAGTGGGAGCTGTCCCTGCCCATGGAATTGGGGTTGGAACGAGATGATCTTGAAGGTCCTTTCCAACCCGAACCATTCCATGAATCTGATCCTGTGGTTTGCCCATGAAGCAGCACCTCCTTGTGGCATTTTCCCTGCTTTGGGCTGATTTTTGACTTTGTTTTTCCTGCAGATCCCCATTGCTAAACCAAACCCGACCCTCACTCCAAGGTGGCAAATCGCAGCTCGCGCAACAGCTCTGGAGGAGCAAAGGCTTCCGCTGCATCGGCGGGGTCATGTACCGCGTGTCGGCCAACAAACTCTCCAAAACTTCCAGCAGCCCTATCCGGGCCAGGGAACTGAGCAACAGAACTCCCATCAGAGCAGGTGAGCAGCAGGAATTTGTCCAAAATCCACTGAGTTCAGTTTTTAGCTGTTTATTTCTGGACCTCTAAGAAGGGTCTTGGGGAGAAGTRATGGCTGGAAGGACTGGAAAAGTGGAAGATCAAAAGCAGCCAAAAAACAATGAGTTTAAAGTATTGGGAGGGTTTTCCAAGGACAAGRATGAGGAAGTTCTGGGAGACATTTGGCTGAGCTAACTCTAAAATCTCCATTATTGGGATTTTTTAAAGAACAGATTTCATAAACTTCTTTTTGGGGTGGAGAAGGTCTTGCCTTGCAGTAAGAAGGTGAATTTTCTCATCTATTTAAATGCAATGAAGTCTCTAAATTTGTCTGGAAACAGCAAAGTCCGCTGTGGACAACTCAGCAAAGGCTGATTGATTCAACCTTTCCATGAATATCCATCACTGGTTTGGGTCTGAGCTCATAAACAACAACTTAGAGTGGAATTTTTGGAAGAGCGATTGAGCCAAAAGTATGATGGGGAGGATTTCTGTAAATTCAGGCATTGGAATTGTTCRTGGGGGTTTCCTGGGGAAATTTGGGGTGACAGGGCATGGAGGAGATGTGATCCCCCCGTTTTTCCTTCCCACATCCTTTAGTAAGGTCTCATAAGAGAAATGCATTCAGTTAGTCCTGCTTTGGGACGGGGGATCCCTTCCAAGGTTATTCCCTATGRAATCCAAACCCATCCAGTTATTATTTTAAAGTTATTTCTTATTTTCCTGTTGTGTTCTTCCCCCCGTTGGCTCCSTAACCACAAAACACGATGAACTGCTGTGAATCAGTATTTTCATGTCATCTTTCATCTCTCTCCATAATTCATCCTCCTTCCCAAGGATGGATTCCACAGATTCTTCTCGCCTTAGGATAACTGGGCCTGGCAGGGCGGAAGATTTGTGTGTTCTCATCGGCTGCGAACGTTTGCTCAACGCTCTTGTGTTTTCAACACTTGACAAAGTTTATTTAAAAGATGGAAAAAAACGGCTTTTCCTTTCCCTTCCAGTGCCAGGCGCCGCGTGTTTGGAGTAGCAGAGAGACGGGAAATGCTCCTGACACTTTAATAGCTTGGAGTTGACTTCCAGGGGGTTATAATTCTGCTCTTTTCCTGGATTTATTGGGTTGGGGTTTTATCTTTGCAGTACAAAATCCAATGCTGGGCGCTGGGGCTGATCCATCCACACCATCGTAGCATTCCCAAGTGATTTATTGATGGATGCTGGTGGTGAGTTAAGGTTTGATCCTGGGGATGCTCTTCCTTGCATCCTTATGTTGTATTGGGATCAATCCTGAGGCTATTACCAGGAGCTATGGGAAGAGCAGGAGTTTTCCATGGCTCTTCCACAATTGCTTTGTTAGTGGGGAAGAGACAAGGAGGGCAGACAACTTGGGGACAAGGAAAGTGTCACTGCTATCCCAGGAAAAGATTTTGGAAGTGTTTTGAGCATTCAAAAAACCTCCTTGAAGCAATGAGGCATCACCATGGCCTGTGCAGCTGCTGAGAACTTTGCTCTCATCACACATGTGGCTCTGCCCCTGAAGGATTTCTGCACTTTCCATACTTGTCTCCGGAAAACTGCAAATAAAATACAGAAATAAAGAGACTTTTTGCCTTCCCAGCTGGACTGGGAGCTTGGATGTGGCGTAATTCACTGTTCGGGCAAGGATGGAGAAGAACACTCAGCGCTTACTCGCTGCTCATCCCTGTGCAAGACAAAGATGCGGGATCACACCTGGAAAAGCACTTTCCCTTTGGGATAACTGGTATTTTGTACCCATGTATTTTTTTGCTTCTCAGAAGACTTGAAAGATCAGCAGTGGGATGGTGCGGAAAGCATTTGCTACGTGGCAATTAATTAAACAACCAGAATAATTGGGTTTCTCTGCTCCTAAGGAGCCTTTCCTTCGTTTCTTTCTCYAGCTGCTAAGGCATTCTCCAGACTCTCGAGGAATTTCCATGAAATCAGGGAGAGAAGCGAAAGGTCTTGGGCAATGTAGAGTTTCACAAAGAAATACGGAAGGGGAAATACAAGATTGAAAGCAGCAGAAAGCAAATTAAGGTTTGACATTGTCCGGAAACCAGCCCTGACCCCAATCTCGGCACGAGCCGCCGCCGCTGCTGAGAGAGGAATTGCACTCCGTGAGCTGGGGCTGACTCCAGCAGGGTTTTCCAAGTGTCCAGGCTGTTTTTCTATTGGCAAATCCTCACCTGCATGATTTCCTTACCCTCTGCTGAGGATTTAGTACTTGGGAAAACCATASGGGCCGTGGTGGCTCTGGGGACTCCAGAGGTGGCAGCTGGCCCCTTCAGCAGCATGATTTTATTTATTTTTCAAATTTTCTCTGTGACCATAGATTCCAGAACCTTGGAGCTACTGAGCTCCCAAAGGTGGAGGTATAAGAGGAGTTTTAAGTCCTCCTGAGCTGAGACGCCTCCCACACATTGTGATGGTGGTTCTGATCCCAGAGGAACAAATTATTGATTAAACTGTGGTTCATCCTTCCAGAACGGGGGTTCTTTCCCTGCATCCAGATTCTCTCCCTGTCTCCATCCTGCTGTGTAACATCCTCCCTTGCCTCAGTTTCCCCACTTGGCTGAGACAGTGCTCAGCTGGGGGGAATGAAGGTCATGGAATCATGGAATGGTTTGGATTGGAACAGACCTTAAAGACAATTTCATTCCAACCCCTGCCATGGGCAGGGACACCTTCCACTATTCCAGAGTGCTCTAAGCCCCATCCAACCTGGTCTTGGACACTTTCAGAGATGAGGCAGCCACAGCTTTCTAGGAATCCTGTGCCAGGACCTCCTCACCCTCACAAAGAAGAATTTCTTCCCAATATCCCATCTATCCCTGCGCTCTGGCAGTGGGAAGCCATTCCTTTGTCCTGCACTCCATCCCTTGTCCCAAGTCCCTGTCCAGCTCTCCTGGAGCTCCTTTAGGCACTGGGATGGGGCTCTGAGGTCTCCCTGGATCCTTCCCTTCTCCATGTGAACATTCCCAGCTCTCCCAGGCTGTCTCCAGAGCAGAGGGACTCCATCCCTTGGAGCATCTCCGTGGCCTCCTCTGGACTCCCTCCTTTGCTTCATTGGTCTGGGGGCAGATGATGGATGCTCTCGAATACGATTTGGGGTGCAGTGGGAGAACCCACACTTGGAGATCTCCACAGTGCTGGAAGGAAGTGCACTCTGGCCTCCCTTTTTCCCAACTAATTTTAGAAGTTCCGAATGGCACACAAATTCTCTTCCCACTTTTTCAAGGATGAYGGAATACTCAGCACCGCTGTTGACTCACGGGCGCTCAGCGCTTGCAGGAATGATACTCTGCCCTCTGAGCCACTCAGGTTTTTACAGAAGGAAGGGAGTGCCAGGGCCAGGATCCCCTTGTGCTCACTCTCTTTGAGGTGAATTCTTTGGGTTTGGGATTGCTCTGTCTCTTGCCTCTTTTTGAGCTCAATTCCTTGGCTTCTTCAGGTTCAATCCCTTGTTTTTGGGAAGGCTTAATCCCAGGAACCCTTCAGTCTCACTGTCTTGGTTTTGGGATTGCTCAATCCYTTACCCCTTTTGAGCTCAATTCCATGGCCCCTTCAATCCCAATGCCATGTGTTTGGGATTATTTAATTCCTGATCTCCGCTGTGATCAATCCCTTGGCCCCTTTTGAGCTCTATCCCTTAGTTCTGGGATTGCTCAATCCCTTTGACCCCTTCACTCTCAATTCTGTGGTTTTGAGATTGTTCARTCCTTCTACCCCTCTTGAGTTCAATCCTTTGGCCCCTTCAGTCTCAATGCCTTGGCTTTGGGATTGCTCAATCCCTTACACTTTATGAGCTCAATTCCTCAACTCTGGAACTGCAAGGATTAGATCCTGMTCCAGGCTCCTTGCCCACATCTGCTCATACAACATCCAACCCCAAGCTGCTTCATTAATTGAAGTTGTTTCATTAATTGAAGTTGCTTCGTTAATAAAACTCTTGTGACCACCTGACTCAGGGATATTCATGGGATGCGGGGACAATCGGGCAGGAAAACAGGAACATCTCTGCTCATGTAGCAGCAGCTCATCCCTTCTTTTTCCGTTGTCTTCTCCGGAATGAGGACCTGTGCTGTCCAGCGAGGGAAATAAATGACCCCCAGCAGCTGCAAGTGCTGATCCTCGGAATCTGCGGAACCCACTTAAATGAATAATAATTAAAGAAATAAATTTCCCCGAGTGCAGCCTCAAAACTTTCGGTTCAGCAATAAAGCCAAGGAGAGACTCGGAAAATGAATCGCTCGGCTCTTTCCGAAGGAGGCCGCGGTGGGCAAGGAGGGATGATAATGGGATCTGTTAAAGGAGCCGGTGTGGATTAAGGAAGCCTTTTCCAGGTTTTGTGGGAACAGGCTAAGCAGAAGTGTGTGATGATACTGACACCTGAGGGATAAAAGGATTGAACAATCCTAAACCGGTGGAATTGAGAGTGAAGGGGCCAAGGAATTGAGCGATCCCAAAACCAAGGGGTTGATGTCAGTGTCTTGGAATTGAAGAATCCCAAAGACAAGGTGCTGAGATTGAAGGGGCCATGGAACTGAACTMAAAAAGGGTAAGGGACTGAGCAACCCCAAAATCAAGGAATTGAAATGGGAGGGGCCAAGGCACTGAGCTCAAAAGGGGTCAGGGATTGGGGAACCCCAAACCCAAGGAATTGAGCTCAATGAGCTGAAGGACTAAGCTCAAGAGGGATAAAGGGACTGAACAGTTCTAAAACTGTGGAATTGATGAGCAAAAAATAGTGGGAAAATGGAATGACYCTGTTGTGGTCATCCCCAAGTCTGAGTGCTGGCCAGTGGAGCTGATCACTTACCTACCATTGTTGGGCAAATCCCTGGTTGTATCCCTCTGTGTCAGAATTTCCATAAATTATCCTTGATTTAGGGCACTGGAAGCAGAAGGGCAGCAGTGGGCTCACCACAGGCTCAACACTCATCATTCTAACAACAACCTCACCCTTTTGCCCATCCTTTGGCCCTGTTGCACCCAAGTTTCTGCATTTCTCCCTTTTTGGGGCTATTTCAGTTTTCTACCCTGGTTATTTCCCTCTCTGTRTTAGATTTCCATAAATTATCCTTGATTTGGGATTGTGAAAGTAGATGGGAAGCAACAGGCTTGACACTCATCATTCTAATAATGTTCTCACCATCTTGCCCATCCCTTGGCCCCACCACACCCCAACTCTGAATTTCTTCTTCTTTTTCTCCCTATTCCAGTTTTCTACACTGATTRTTTCCCTCCAAAGGGAAGATTTCCATAAATTATCCTTGATTTGGGATTGTGGAAGTAGATAGGAAGCAACTGGTTCAACACTCATAGTTCTAACAATGTTCTCACCCTCTTGCCCATCCTTTGGTCCTGGCTCATCCCAACTCTGAATTTCTCCCTTTTTATGGCTGTTTCATTTTCCCACCCTGGTTGTTTTCTTCTTTGTAGGAGATTTCCATAAATTATCTTTGATTTGGGACATTGGGAGCAGATGGGAAGCCGTGGGCTCAACACTCATCATTAACAATTTTCTCAGCCTCTTGCCCATCCCTTGGCCCCACCACACCCAATTTCTGAATATCTTTCCTTATTTTCTGCATATTTCATTTTTCTACACTGATTGTTTCCCTCCCTGGGCAAGATTTCCATAAATTATCCTTGATTTGGGACAGTGGAAGCTGATGGGCAGCAATAGGCTCGTCATGAGCTCCTCACTCATTGTTCTAAAAACACCCTCACCCACTTGCCCATCCCTTGGCCCCGGCTCACCCCRACTCTGAATTTTTCCCTTTTTTCTGGGCTGTTTCAGTTTTCTGCTCCAGTTGTTTTCCTCCCTGTGTAAGATTTCCGTAAATTATCCTTGATTTGGTGGTGGAAGTAGATGGGAAGCAGTGGGCTCAACACTCAACATCATTCTAACAATGTTCTCACCCTTTTGTCCATGSCTTGGCCCTGGCTTACCCCAACTCTGCATTTTTCCCCTTTTTTCTGGGCTGTTTCAGTTTTCTACCCTGGCTGTTTCCCTCCTTGTGTAAGATTTCCATAAATWATCCTTGATTTGGGATTGTGGAAGTATATAGGGAGCAATGGGCTCAACACTCATCATTTTAATGCTGTTCTCACCCTCTTGTCCATGCCTTGGCCCCGGTTCACCCCAGCTCTGCATTTCTCCCTTTTTTTTTTTTTTTTTTTTTTTT
>NW_026623932.1:69724-110700 GCF_030028575.1 Malurus melanocephalus | reverse complement strand
CCTAGGAGGAGTAAAGTCCTTCTTAAATAATTAAGCAGGTGATAATTAACTGTGATGCTTGCAGCCAAATTGTAATGCAAAGGAATATTTGGAATGTTTCTTTCAGGGCGTGTTTGTCACATCCCAAGCCCTTGGATGATGGGGAGTTGAGCAGGGGGGCTAGATTGGATGGGWGCATCCAGATATCCATGTGGGAATGCTGGAAAGCTCAGTGTCGCYCCTGAGTGCAATTCCTGGGCTGCCAAGGGAAATCTCATCCCTGGTGAAGAGGGACCTTGAGCTTTGAGCTGTGTTTTGGGGTTATGAAAAAAAAAAAACCCCAGAGTGCAGGGAATGGACCTGGACCCTCTAGAGCTGAGTTTTGGGATTAAGGGTGAAAAGGGATAAGGATGATTAACTTAATGGATGTTGGTGGAGAGGCACAGCATCTGACCTGCTCGTTTTAAGCATTTTTCGTTTGACAAGGAGAAACTCTGCCTTTTTCCCCTTTTCCATCAAAAGCTGGGATTTCAAGCGTTGAGCTGAACGCCACGGAAAACACCGGCGGGACCGCTTGGCTGCATATTCCTTCCGAGGAGCGGGGAGGAAAAAAAGAAAGAGTTAGGCTRCAGCCCCCGCTATTAATCATAGCTGTAATCATGCATTTAATGAACATGACAGCTCCCGCTCCCTCCGGAGAGACGCGCGGAGCCTCCCGGCTGGATTGGGAACAACAATCACTTCTCACCGCGAGCCACCGGAGCTGCCAGCGTCGGGTTGGGATGATGCATTACGAGGAACAACCCCGTTTGCACGGGCTGTGGGTTTCCTTACRGATGATGCTCTTCCGAGCGACTGAATCGTCGGGAAAGGGGGAGAGAAATCCACCTGTCCCTTCTGCCGGCTGGAAAATATCCCGGCTGACGCCACCGTGCTGGGCATAATCRCTTCAAAAGCCCTTAATGTGCAGTTCTTGCTGCTCCCCCCAGCAGCTTTTCTTATTTTTCTGATTTTTCTCCCCTTTCTGTTCTGTGCTTGCTGCCTGGCAGTGTGCACAGGGGAAGAACTTGCAGTGGCTCTTATTTAAATTTCCTTAGTGAGGGACTTTGGCAATGCCGAGGATGTGGGAGTCACTCTCCCGATCTGACAGCATCACTGCATCCCGATGTTCTCCCCGGCTGGGAAGCAATTGAGGAGAAAAACGGGACAGATCTGGGACTGGGATGTGCCCAGTGTTTTGTCTGGAGCAAACAAGGCTCCCAAAGTCGAGCCCTGGGGGCATTGTTTCAGCTTTTTGTTTAATTTAGGCCAGACTGCAGCAAATTTCGGCTCCCAATGCCAGAATTTAACCCTTGTCCCATTTTCCAGKGTCTTTTGATGGCCCAGTTTCACCCCAATTTCAATAACGCACCCTCTACTAATGCCAGGAATATTTATTTATTAATGTATTTATTGAAGCAAAGCTCTTGTAGTGAGTCCAGCTGGGAATCTTGAGTTGGCAACCRTACTAAAAATCCAAATTTAGGCTCCTTGGACCTCCCGAAAAGTCTGGAATATCAAACCCCCTCTCCTGCACTCTCTTCCTTGCTGCTTTGACACTCACAAAGCTTTCACTTGTATTTAAACTTCTTTTCCACGATGCAAAAGCTTCCAGAAATAGTCTCGTGCCAGAGCCTGAGTTTTCTCCATAAATCCCAATGGATGAAATGTGGAATTACAGAAGTTTCCTGAGTTGGCTCCTCTTAGAGAAATATGGGCGATTTTCTAGTGATTTGGGGGAGGATTTGCACATGGGGTGAATAATTAGGGAGTGGGAAAATGTTGATGGAGGGGTTTCTTTGCCAGCTTTTAGGTGCTTTGCCAGGTCTGGATGCATCCAGCATGGAATTTGCTGTGGATGGGACCAGATCTTGGGTAGTTAAACGGCCTTTGGGATGTGAGTTAATTCCTGGAATGGGAAATGCACATCGTGTTATAGCATGGCTTCTTGCTAGAAGATAAAAACTGGAGAAACCTGTCCCCCCCCCCCAAAAAAAAAATCATTCCATGGGTGTATTTTTTCTCCATAAAAATTCCAACCCACAGGCAGGAAGCTGTTGCCCCCTTTTTTTATTATCTTCATCTCTTTAGTGATTCCTTTTTGTAACCAAGACGATCTTTAAGGTCCCTTCCAGCCCTGACCATTCCATGATTCCCTGATTCCAAGATGTGGTTGTCAGGTTGTTTTAATGGGAATTGCTTTAAGGAATATTAAACAGAATTCCAGAGGGCTGAGGRTGCTCCAGCCCTACCCTAAGGGTTGGATTTTTATTTGGGGCTTTCTCCTTGCATCATTTGGGAAGTCAACCTTGCTCTTAACTGGAGATGCTTCAGTGGCCTCAGAGCATCCCAAAGTTGATGAATGTTTATTGTAGCACTGAAAAAGATGCTCCTACAGCCTGGGACAAGAAGGAATTTTAAAAAACAGGGAAAAAAACCCTCTCAGTGATGGCTCAAATGCCCCATTGATGGAATTTGATGTGCAGAGGGAACAGATGGGGCTTTGCCGACGCCGGCAGCCGAGTGACAGCTCGCGGTGCCGCACTATCAAATTCCACTCACTCACTTCCCAACATGCCCGGGCTGGCAGGTGAGTGACTGARCTGCTCTCATCCCACCTGGAAAACTGAAACCCAGCCTTTCTTTCCCATTCATTCATCCCTGCACCAGTCAAGGATGATTTAATTCCATGCTTGCACTGACAGGAGTTTGTGCTGGGCTTTCCCGTCCGGCTGCAAGAAGCGGCTGAGCCAAGCGTGGAAATTTGTTGGATTGATCGTGGAAGCATGGGGTTTGCTTGAGGAAGTGTTCTGACACGTTTGGGTGCTAAGGGAAAAAATTCCTGGTGGATTTGGGGCTGGCAAGGGGCACTTCTGCCTGGGCTGCTCCAGAGGTACCAGGAGATGTGCGGAGTCCCTAAGGAGCATCATCACTCATGGGTGCTCTGGGAGTTCCATGCTTTGGGAAAAAATTGAGGAATCATGGAATGGTTTGGGTTGAAAGGGGCCTTAAGAATCACCTCATTCCAAACCCCTGCATTGGGCAGGGACACCTTCCACTATCCCAGGTTGCTCCAAGCCCTGTCCAACCTGGCCTTGGACATTTCCGGGGATGAAGCAGCCACAGCTTCACTGGAAAACCTGTGCCAGGGCCTCCCCACCTTCCCAGGGAAGAATTTCTTCCCAATATCCCATCTGTCCCTGCCCTCTGGCAGTGGGGAGCCATTCCCTGTGTCCTGTCACTCCATCCCTTGCCCCCAGTCCCTGTCCAGCTCTCCTGGAGCCCCTTTAGTCACTGGAAGGAGCTCTGAGTTCTCCCTGGATCCTTTTCTTCTCCAGTCTGAACATTCCCAGCTCTCACAGCTTTTCCTCATAACCGAGGGACTCCATCCCTCTTATCATTTTTGTGGACCTAGGGTGCTGAGGGCTGTGTGAATTCCTGCAAAATTTCTTGATTCCAAGCAATGATCCATATTTTCCTCTCTTTCCAGCACTGAGATTGCACTCCACACCCAGTCCTGGGATTTCTCCACCTGGCCTGAACAGATCCTCCACGTCCCGATACATGGCCAGGTCTGTATTTGTGCAAAGCGGGAATGATGTGCTCCATCTTCAGAATTATGCTCAGAAGGAGGAGTCAGGAACTTGAGGAGCAGCTCTGGAACTGGATGATGATTTGGTGAAGCTCTGGCTGCTGCTTTTCCTCAGCTTCTACTTCRAGGTTGTTGTAGGCTCAGCCAGGGCTTCCCCACCCTCACAGGGAAGSATTTCTTCCCAACATCTGAGCTATGCCTGCCCTCTGGCAGTGGGAAACCATTCCCCCTTGTCCTGGCACTCCAGACCCTTGTCCAAGGTCCTTCTCCAGCTCTCCTGGAGCTCCTTTAGACCCTGGAASGRGCTCTGAGGTCTTCCTGGATCCTTCCCTKYKCCAGGCTGGACATTCCCAGCTCTCCCAGCCTGGCTYCAGAGCAGAGRGGCTYCATCCCTTGGAGCATCTCCRTGGCCTCCTCWGGACCYGTTCCATCAGTTCCAGGTCCTTCTGCTGTTGGACCCCAGGGCTGGAGGCACAGTTCCAGGTGGGATCTCACCTGAGCAGGGCTGAGGGTCAGAATTCCAATTTTCCTGCTGCTCACAATGTGGGATGAGCCCAGGGCATGAGGGAATTTCTGGGTTCCTGTGRATGGGTCTTGTGGAGCTTCTCATCCATCAACACCCTCAAGTCCTTCTCCTCAGGGCTCCTCTTCATCCATTCTCCCCCCAGCCTGGATTTGTGCTCGGGATTACTCAACACAAATCCAGGACCTTGCATTTAGCCCTGCACCTCCTTTTAACCCAGGAGCTGCAGACAACCAACAATTACAGAGGTTAAAATGTGCATTTCCTCCAAAAATAAATTCCTTGAACTTGTATTTTTCATGGATGATGCATTGTGTCCTCTGAAAACTGCAGTTGGCCCTGCTCTACCACCAGATTATCTGCTCAGAGAGATCTGACATGCCCTCCTTTGTTTCTGTTCACCTCAATCTCAACCCTTCCCCTCTTCCACCTGGTCCTGGAGCCACTGGATGATTCCCTCTCCAGCTGGAAGCTCATGGAAAACATGTGCTAAGCAACTTCTGAGCTCCTTAAGTAGTTTCTAGTGGGACCAGGTGATTAAAAAGGAGTTTCTCTGCTCTTTGTACTTTTTGTTCCTGTGGCCATCATGTAGGTCCTCATTTTTTGAGGTCTGTGAGCAGGTGCCTGCTTGAAGGCCATGAATAGCAGCAGGCCCAGCTGGTGGGACATGTGCTGAAGAGCCTCTCCAAATCATTCAGCCTTGGCATCCTGTGCTACACGAGGAGAAGATGTTTCCTTCCTCACCATATATTCCCCCAAAAGCGTGGGAAACTCCATGCTCATAAAATCCGAGGGGAGAATCAGAGTTATGGAGGTGGGAAGGGATCTCACTGGTGCCCTTGGTGTTACCTTGCAGATTTTTAAGGATTYGGGGTAAAATTGGCCAAAAATTAAAAATACTTAATGGCTTGTGAGCATGAACTCCCTGAATATTTCACTCTCCAAAGGTGGGCTCCTCCATGGTTTCTGGTGCTGTTGAGGTGTCGTCTCCACGTCATGGCTGTGTTGGAGTTGGAAGTTTTCCCTGACCCTGTCCCTCTTTCTCCTTCAGCCGCGCCGTGCAGCGGAGCTTGGCCATCATCCGTCAAGCCAAGCAGAAGAAGAAAAAGAAGGAATATTGCATGTACTACAACCGCTTTGGGAAGTGCAATCGGGGCGAGAACTGCCCCTACATCCAYGATCCGGAGAAAGTGGCCGTCTGCACCAGGTAGGGATGGGCATGGAATCGTGGGAAAGTGGGACATTGGTTGGCTTTGGTGTTTCCTTGTGGGGTATTCCAAAGGGAAGCAAAGTGATGGCAGAGATGTAGGACAGCAAGGATGAGAGCTCTGGGTCAGGCGTGGGTTCTGCGCTCTTGGGTTGGAAGGACAAGGACAAGAAAAAGCCAGAGAAATGTGGAATTGTTTTGATTGGAAGGGATCTGAAAGTGGATTGAATTTTAACCTTCTGCCATGGGCAGGGACAGCTTCCACTATCCCAGGGTGCTCCAAGCCCTGTCCAACCTGGCCTGAAACACTTTCAGGGATGGGGCAGCCACAGCTTCTCTGGGAATTCCATTCCAGGGCCTCACCACTCTCACTGGGAAAAATTTCCAATTTCCCATCTAACGCTGCCCTCTGGCAGTGGGAAGCCATTCCCSCTTGTCCTGTCACTCCATCCCTTTTCCCAAATCCCTCTTTGTCTCTCTTGAAGCCCCTTTAGGCACTGGAAGGGTCCCTGAGGTTCCATTGGAGCCTGCTTTTCTGGGCTGGGTGACATGAGCCCCTGCCCTGACTGCACTCTGGGTGATTCCTTCACCAGCATTCCTCAGATCCATTTGAGGTTTGAATCCCTCAGCTTGTGACGTCGTGCAGCTCCGAGAGTCGGTGATTTATTCCAGGAGAGCTGATCATTGTTGGCAGCTCATTAGACCTGCCCAAGAGTTGATTAAACTCTATTATGAGTCATTTAAAAAGTGCAGAAAAGCCAACTCCACTGATGAACTCCTGGAGTAATTTCTCCATAAAATTGCTGCTGTGCTGGAATCACTTGGAAGTTGATCAAAGCTCAATAAGAAACCGTAGAGAAGGGAAAAGTGATTTATTGTTTTTTTTTAACTTATTTTACTCCTTCTCACTCATTCTCCCTTAACAAATCCTGTAACTCCGTGCCTGTTTCAGGAATTGTGCTCCTTGAGGTCATTTGTGTCTCCATCCCGCTCTGTTTCCATGGATCACTGGAGGACAACACTGATTTCTCCCAGTTTTGTATCTCCTCATCCTGGTGGCTTCAGCTCCAATCCCATTCTTTAGTTTTCCCTCATAATTTTTAAATTCTTGTTAATCTGCTCTCACATTGGTCACTCTTAGGAAAACTCTGACTCCAAACAACCTCACAGGCTTTCGGATCTCGGTTCCTGTTCTGGGCCTGTCTTTGCTCCTCCTGTTCATTGGCCTGGTCATTGGCCACTCACTCACACCTGGAGCTTCATCCAGCATCTCATGGAATGGGATCATACAATTGTGGAAGGGTTTAGGTTGGAAAGTGTCCAGTCCAACCCCCTGCCCTCTTCCACTATCCCAGGTTGCTCCAAGCCTTGTCCAGCTTGTCCTTGAGCACTTCCAGGAATGGGAAATCCATGACCTCTCAGGGCAACCTGAAGCAATCAGGGCTCTAGGAAGGACCTTCCTCCTTCTGGGAGCATCATCTCTGAATTTTGGGTTTCATTGCTCTACCTGCTAAATGAGCAGCCAGATGTGATGAAAGGATAAAATCTATGAGGAATCATCATCTGCTCCTCTAATGAGAGGGATCTGTGCTCATTTAGGGGGTGTATTTGTGTCAAACCATGTRTTTTGTGACCCACCCTGTGTCCAACCCTCTCCATCTGCTTTTACCTCTAGGTTTCTCCGTGGCACTTGCAAGAAGACAGATGGGACCTGTCCATTTTCCCACAAGGTGTCCAAAGACAAGGTCTGTGGGACTTCCCAATGGGAATGTGGCTCTGGGTGTGAGGGGGTGGTTGTAGGAAGGTTCTTCCTCTTCTGGCTGAGTTTGGAGTTTTGTTGTTGAGCTGTTCAGACTCCTAAATCATGACAGAGCCATGGCTGGAAGGAGCCTCTCTTGRCCAYGGGCAGGGACAGCTTCCACTATCCCAGGTTGCTCCRAGCCCCATCCAACCTGGCCTTGGACATTCCAAGSATGGGGCAGCCACAGCTTCTCCAGGCAACCTGTGCCAGGGCCTCCCCAGCCTATGGTTCTAAAACAGAAGGAGGTCTAGAAAAGACCTCTGAGGTCTTTTTAGACCTCCAAGATCATCAAGTCCATTTAGTTGTGTCTAATTCTTCCCTACTTCCSTAAGATCCAATTTCCCTGGAAATCCCTCTGTGTGCAGGTCAGAGGATATCAGAGGTTTCAATTGGTCTTGGAGGTATAAATTAAACTTTCTAAGAAGTTAGGMAGCAAAATCAGGTTGAAACACAACAGAACAACTTTGGAGTTCATTGGTTTCCACCTTTCTGATGTATTTGTTGCTCASTGGTTTAAATACATGAGGTGGAAAAATGATTTGGGGTTTTTATTTTGGGTYTATCAGGGATGATTTAGCACTTCAGCCTGTGTTTAGTGGGATCTCCACTTGGATGTGGCTTTGGAGACTCTAAACCAGAATCCAAGGTGCCTGAGGCACGTTCTTTGTCCGTGGGGAGCTCGTAATTTATCCGGGAAGTCGCTCCGAAGGAGACACGGAGCGCCAGATGTTTTTTACATGGATTTCTCTTCAGAGTCACTTAATCACGAGTACATAAAACAGGGACAGGGACAGCTGCATTCCCTGGCTCGTGGTTTGTCAGCACAGGAATGGGGATGAGGATTGATAGATGGAAAAAAGGACAGTTTGGGGTTTTTTTATCCTCTAAACAGAGTCAGGCTTCAGAAATGAAGAAGCCAAGAATGAAGGAAGTTTTGCTGTGGGCTTAGCTGTTGCTTTATCCAGAATTTTTTTAATTAGTGAGGGCAACAACTTCTTGTCATCCAAGTAAATGATGTGCAGCCCTCTGCCTGCACCTCTGAGCTGAAGGATTGAAATTCATCCTTCATAAACTTCATATTAAATGGAATTTTAGAAGGTCCCAGGGCAAAAACCTGGATGAGCCTCAGGACATGCCCAAGGAACTGTTGGAGTTGGTGGTTTACCCACCAAAGGATCTGATGGTTGGATGTGGATGAGTTTGTGGTCTCCATAGCCAGGAATATTCCTTGGTGTGTTTAATTTGTTGGTAGGGATGTGGCCTCAGTTTCCCCTCCAGGAGCGCTGGTGTGTCTTGGCCCCTCAAGGAGCCCCCCAAAATTTGTCTACTGGGCTCTGTTCTGGGTGGATAAATGGAGAACRATGGAAACCAAAACTTTTAGCAGCACGTTACCGATTAGGGAAGAATAGTGATAATTTCGTGGGAATAAAACTGAATTAAAAAGGAATGACCACATTGAGGAGCTGTTTGCCAATAGCATTTTGGGGACAGAATCCCTGGGATGGGATCCCATGGGATGCAGTGACCTCAGCCCATCTCACCTTTATCCTGAGCTAACGAAGCATCACCTAAACTCAAGATGAATCATTAATTAACAGGCCAGAATCAAAGCAGTCAGGTGCCAGCTCTGAAATTATTTTGGAGCACGTTTTTCCTGCCACACTCCGTGGGGAAAGGGGATTATTTTTCACAGCATTAACCGCCCTGAGGGTGGTTCAAAGGTCTCCCTGTTTGCCACCTTGTCATCAGCAAGGGCTGGAAGAGAAACAGCCTCCTCCACGGAGTTCAAACTTGTTCCTGGGTGATTTATTGCTACAGGAATGCTGCTTCCCAAAGCAAGAGGCAACTTGGCTTTCCAAGTCCTGGAGCTCCCCATTAACTTGGCAAAGGTGGTTTTCCCCTCATTTATCAGAGCTGAAGGTGAAGGAAGGAAGGAAGCAAGGAAGCAGTTTTCCTCCTGATCCTGGGTTTTTTGGAGCAAATCCCACCTTTTCCTCAGATGAGGAATTGTGCATGGGTGGGTTTTGGCTGTTTGAATTGAAGTTTTAATGTGCTTCATGTTGGTTTTTTTTTTTCCTTGTGGTCAATGATGACATGGGGGTTTGGGATTCYTGATTTTGTTGGTCCTCTTGGTTTCATTTTGTGATTATTGGAGAGGGGACACCCCAAAAACTTTTCATTTGAGAAGCTTCAGTTGTTTTTGTGTGTCTCACTGTGGTGAGATTTTACTGGGATGGGGTGTCCGATCCAGGAGGTGAAGGATCAAGGAATTGCAGGGCTTGGCTCTTGGTATCAGGACGAAACTGTTTCTCAACCTTGGTGCACCCCCATGCCTCAGTTTCCCCACTGAAACATGGCAATAATCACTATTTTCAATGGGAAAAATCGCTGTTTTTTATGGGAAACTACATGGATTCTGCTGCCACAGCGCCAGTGAGATTTTCCCCATCCTAAGCAGCAAACCCCTTGCTCCAAACAGGGAATGGTCTCTGGGATGGAGAACAGCTCCAGATGGTCACAGAGCTTTTCAGATCCAAATTTCAGTGGTTTCCACCATGGAGAAAAGAGCCTGGAGAWGAGGGAAAGCTCTTTTTGTTCCACCCCCTGCYGTGGRCAGGGACACTTTCCACTACYCCAGGTTGCTCCAARGCCCATCSAAACTGGTCTTGGACCCTTCCAGGGATGGAGCAACCACAGCTTCTSCTGGAAACCTGTGCCAGGCCCTCTCCGCTTGAGGAATTTTGCTCCACAGGAGACGCGGGCAGAGCCCTCAATGAGGATCATCCACTGAAGTGACACACAGGGAATTTCTCCTCGATGGATCAGAGCCACTGACACATCCCAGCAACAGGGAGAAGCCAGGAAATGTGAAGGAAGCGAAGGTTGCAAGAGGCCGGGACTCGAGCAGCCGCCCGCTGCTGTTCCAACAGCTTTTCCCCTTGAGGAACTCGGAAAGAATCAGCATTTTTCTCCCTAATAGAGCTTCAAAACTCAGTTGTGAGCAATTTGGAGGCTCACGTGGAGTTTCGGGTTCATTTAGCTGCTGCCTCCAGAGCTTGTAGAGAGTCAAAGCTGTCGAAGGCGGCTGCAGCGCCCCAGTGCCTTGAATTAATGTTATTGTTATTTGTGTGGACGTGCTGGGGTGCAAACAAGGTTAATTGAAATGAGAGCGCTGCTTCCTCTTGATAATGGCTCGGGCTTGACAGCGAGGAGGAGTTTATTTTTGTCGGAGAGCTGCCTTTATTATCCCTTTTTATTAGAGCTAATTTGGGCTCTATATCAAAAACTACATTAAGGGAATCGTTTACGGTCACACCACCAGCACCGCCAAAGATCGCCCCAGAGCCCTGTCCTTTATGTTAATGTCTGCAGTTAAAAGACAATTAAAAATAAACTCTCCTCTTTTAAAGCACCCTTTGTTTTCTTTCCTCTCGGCCTCCAGCGAGGCAATTTAGTTCAACCCTTAATGTGCCCTTCAGGGATAAGGGATTTTTTTCTGGATAGCCCCGGCCATGGTTATTGCAGAATTGTAAATATTAGTTGGGGATGCTCGAACTGKTGGGACCAGGATGCTGCTGGGGTGAATGGAGGGATCAATACCATGCAAAGCAGCAAGGAAATTCAGGATGGAGAAGCAGGAGGAGCCGGACCTTTGGGAAGTGCACGTTCCTGGTGGCAGCTGCCTGGTACGGGGTGGGAAGCAGGAAGCTGCCGGTGGGAGCCGGTGAGTTAAGGATGCTGAAATATGGYAGCAGGCTGGTAATTTGTTTTTAATGATAACAGCTGGCAGAAGGTGAAGTTTGTGCTTCGAGGACGATGAGGAGAATCCGTGCTCCGTCGGTTTTCCCCGTCGGCTGTCACGAGGCGGAAGCTCAGGAATGAGGGAGTGCGGGATCAGGGCTCTGCTCTGTGTATCCCACTGCCCTCCTGCTCCAGTGCTCATGGCAGGAACCCGGGCTCTCCTCCTCCTTTCCCTCCCTCCTGGAGCATGCCTGGCCCAGCACACAGGGACAGTCGTCACAGCCCTGGAGGGGTTCCAGGATAATGCCTTGGAATGACGCAGCCCTCCCAAAATCCTTGAGGAGGTGCTTTTTTCCCTTCCTAGRACGCACCTTTTGGAGCCTTTATCAAACCCCTATTCCAGCCAGCTCCRTATCCACAAAAGAGCCAAATGGGAAACACCCCCAGGATGCTGTTCCGACCTTTGTGACAGCCAGAATTCACCAGCCGGCCTGGGTGCGATCCCTGCACTGCTRTTCCCATCTCCATCACTTCATCATCCCTTGGGAAAGGTGTTCCCAGAGTTTATGACACTCCCCCATCCCTTCCCTACACTGTGCAGGGAGGGARTTTTCTTCCTGGTGGCAGTTCCCAGCTTTTCACCCTCTCTCCAGCATCCTGAAGGATGCTGAGGCAAGCGCCTTTGCTCCCGGCGTATCCAAACACCGGGAACACGTAATACCAGGGAGCTGCCTTGCAGGAGACCAATGGAAGAGCTAAAAATACCTCAGGGATTGGTGGCTGGCAAAAGATTTCTATTTATTTTTCACTTGTCACGGTTTTATTTCAGTTCTGGGGTTGCGATAATTCCGAGTCACGGGTTTAGGGAACGCTGACAGATTTCTCCTCCTCTTGCAGATGCCGGTGTGTTCCTACTACTTGAAGGGGATCTGTAGCAACAGCAACTGCCCCTACAGCCACGTCTACGTGTCCAGGAAGGCAGAAGTGTGCCAGGATTTCCTCAAAGGATATTGTCCCATGGGAGAAAAGGTAAAGAGGGATTTATCCCTGCTCTTGGGGGCCAAAGCCGAAGCTGTGAGGTTCTTTCCTTTGAGCTGCAGCACCACAGGGAAGAGCTGGAATGTGATGTGATGAACAGCAGCCCTGCGCTTTTCCAAAGGCTTTTGGCCAAGTGATTTGGTTGGGAAAAAAGGGAAAGAAATCAAAGGCTTCAGCTCATCCAAGTGCTGGAGTTTCCCTGGGAAAAGCCTCCATGGTGTGTCTGTCTTACCGGTGTCTGTACAGGAAGCACCTGCCCTGAAAATCCCTCACTTAAATGGATGAAAAAGGAAGGAAAAGGCTTATAGTTCCCTGTTTTACCTAGAAAATCCATAGGCATTAATGCTTATTTTCCACAAACTTGAGCCTTAAATCCTGTGGCTTTGTTTTAGGAGCAAGACCAGCCTTGCTGAGCATCCACCTGTCCCTGGGGGATTCCTTGAGCCACCTCCAGGTCCTGGGAATGCTCCATGGTTTGGAGCCACGCACTTCACATGCACCCTGGGGACAGCTGCAGCCTCATCCATGAGCTTTTGGCGTCCGAGGGAATGGGGAGCTGCTTGTGGGAGCAGTTTTCCTGGAGCAGGGCTTGGAGCCAGCTGCTATTTTCCATTCTGAAGGAATCTGGGGAAACACGAAATTTTTCGTGTCGTGGCTAAGAGAGAGGATTGGCCATGCTGGTGTTCCCTTGGGAATCTGAGTGACTGCTCTGACTCTCTTTTGCCATTTTCCAAACGAGTTATGGTTTATGGTGTGGGATTTCTGCTCATCCTTGGACWACTGTGACCAGCAGGAAAGGGGGAATTCTGCCCCTCTGCCCCASTCAGGWGAAAACCCACCTGCAGAGCTGCCTCCAGCTCTGGGGTCTGACAGCAGGAGGATGTGGARCTGCTGGAGTGAGTCCAGAGGATGCCAYRGAGWTGCTCYRAGGGATGGAGCCCCTCTGCTCTGGAGCAAGGCTGGGAGAGCTGGGAATRTCCARCCTGGAGAARRGAARGCTCCAGGGAGGCYTCAGAGCTCCTTCCAGTGCCTRAAGGGGCTCCAGCACAGCAGGAGAGGGAWTTTGGACAAGGAATRGAGTAGCAGGACRAGRGGAAATGGCTTCCCACTGCCAGAGGGCAGGGTTAGATGGGAAATTGGGAAGAAATTCTTCCCTGTGAGRCCCTGGCACAGTTTCCCMKGAAAACTACAGATGCACCAGAGGGTTCTTCTCTTTTTCTCCATCCCAGTAACGCTTGGTGGCAGAGGTGCGACCCATCAAGCGAAGCTGTAGGTGCTCAGATCCCACCAGCCTGTCCCAGAATCCAAACACAACAKTGGATGGAATCCTGGGRTCATTTAGGCTGGAAAAGACCTCTTAAAATCATTGAGCCCAGCTTTTAACCCAGCACTGTCAAGTCCCACTAAACCCCGTCCCGTGTTTTCCCCATCCTTTCCCAAGGAGAAACTACCAAAGAGCAAAAACCGAGCCAAAAAGAAAAGGGGAAAAAAGCCAAAAGCGAGRCTTTTAAAGAAAACAGGACATCAGCAGCGGTGATGGGAAGCTCTAATAAATTAGTCTGGGCCTAATTACTTTTTGTGGCAGCGCGTGGAGGGGGACTTGATGCAGGATAAACATTCACTGGGAAGGAAAACACAGGCATCCTGCCACCTCCCTCCAGCRCAGCGCCAACCACGCAGGCAGGGTCCCGACAATTATTTTTAAAATATTCCAATTTAAATGAAAATATAAAAGAGATATTTAGAATATTTATTCTATTAGGAAAAGTGCTTACGGCGTCACTTTCGGAATGTCGGGAAAGCATTCTCCTCCAGATGATGGATAGCAGCCTGTAATTATATATGGGGAGAAATTGCTGAGCGGGCCATATTGAACTGGGGAGGAGAAATTCCAGCTTGGGCCATTAAGGGTTAATTTTATTCTCTAAATAATATAAAAAGTGCTGAGTCCGTGCCTTTGCTCCAAGTAGAAAGTCCTCAAATGGACCCCGGAGAGTTTATAATATTCCACTGAATCAAGGAAAAATGTTAACCTTGCTTCATAAAACGATGGCTTGTTAAAGATGCGCAGTCCCTTTTCTTGTGAATTATTTAGGATGGGAGTAAATCTTCCCTTGTTCTGCCTTTCCCTGTCCGWGGAATGTTGGTTTGAAACACAGAGAGCGCGGAATGCAAAGGTGTGTGAGTCTGGTGGAGCATCCTGGTGGATGAACTCCGACGGGGGTGATCCATAATTAGGAATTTAGGTTTTTCTGTGCTGATACTTGGCATACTGGGCTCTTCTCCCAGTCATGTTTTCCTTCATGCTCTGCCAGAGAAACACAATTCCTGATTTTTAGCAGACCTCCATCAAAAATGTCCATTATTATCCATAATTTATGGCGTGTCATTGGCGGTGTTGTCTCTTAAGTACTGCCTAGGATGTCTTGCAGGATTCTCAGGACAAGTTGATCCACCTTTGACCCGTTCCATGGGCTGTAATTCCAACTGCTCTTTGTCCAAATGATGCCGGGACTGACCCGCTCTGGCTTCACCCAGAATTTAGAATTAAGTGAGAAAGCATTAATTTTGCGTTCCCAAGTCCTTTTTTTCAGGAATGTGGACTCTAGAGGGTCTAAGTCCACCCTTGGGGACAGGGAAGAGCTCCTCTATGAGACCATGATCATGTCCTTTGTTAAAGGAATATTAACCCCCCAATATTAATTAATTGGTCAAAAGTCAGACTTGGTGATTTTGGAGAGCTTTTCCATCCTAAATGATTCTSGGATTCTGCTTCCAGAAGGGAGCTGGTGGCAGAGCTAGGACTTTGATTTCCAGCATTCCTATAGGTTCCTTGGTCATGGGTTAGGAAGTYTTTCTGCCATGTATGCTTCCTAGAGGGATCATCCCGAAACACAGTGTCATACGTGTCCCTTAAAGCCATGGAGCAATTCCCACCTTGGAGATCTCTGTCCCAATTTTCCTGGAGCTCCCTGCCCTTCCCTGGCACCCTGGTCATGATGGGAGGTCCCTCTGGGTGGGCCACCTGCACTGGAGGAAGCGCTGAGAGGGAAGTGGGAAGAGAGGGAGGAATTGGGCCTCTCGCTGGYTCTCCCCAGGGTTTTCTGAAGATGTTTTAATGAGCTGCTCTACAGTCAAAGTTCTTCTGTGGTACCACATGCCTCCTGCCATTTGGGGCCTCATGCAGGGGCTTGGAGCAGGAATTCTCTAAGAGAGGATGCGATGAGGCTGGTGGATGTGAGGGATGAGGCAGCACTGGTGAGCGATGCATCTGTGGTGATGCAACCCCAGCACAAGGAGGACACATTGGATGGAGACATCGAGGACTCCCCATCCCTGGAAGCATTCCAGGACAGGTTGAATGGGGCTTGAAGCAATCTGGGATAGTGGAATGTGTCCATGCTCATGGCTGGGGGTTGGAAAAGGATGGGCTTTAAAGACCTTTCCAACCCAAACCAAATCCCATGGGCTGGGATCTCTGTGTGGCCCAGAGCCTGGAGCTGGGAGCTCATCCATGGATGATCCCAAGGAGCAGYTGCCTTGGAATTTGCTTTACCAGCACAAAATATGGAGAGGGGTAGATTTAGGTGGGATACTGGGAAGAAATTCCTCCCTGGTAGGGTAGTGAGGCCCTGGCATGGGTTCCCTAGAGAAGCTGTGGTTGCTCTGTCCCTGGAAATGTCCAAGGCCAGGTTGGACGGGGCTTGGAGCAACCTGAGAGAGTGGAAGGTGTCCCTGCCCATGGCAGGGAGTTGGAATGAGATCATTTCAACTCAAACCACTCAATGATTCTATTGCTGCGTCTGGAAAATTGTTTTGTATTAAATAATCTTCCCCCCTCCGTGTCCATTAGCGCCGGAGCCGCATTAAATCCCTCTCTCCGGATTGTTTCCATCGGCTGCCTTGGAGCCTGTGGGTAAATTGTTCCCTCGTGGGAACTGTTAAACAGTAAGACACAGTGAGATTAAACAACGAGGCTTCCCTGAAAAAGCAATGAGAGATGGGCTGGAATAAATCATGGATAAGAAGGGGATCTGTGTGCTGGTTTGCCGGCAGTCCCTCTGGAATCCCGACTGGCACATCCAGCCTTGTGGTGGTGATGTTTGACCAGGGAACCTCTGAGTTGAGAGGCTGGGGCTGCTCATCAGTCTCCTAAAATCCTTCTTTTTATTGGACCAACAGCTTTCACCAGAGCTCTGATTTCTGCCTTATCCATGTGAAAAAACAGGGGCAGGGACAGCACTGCTTGAGGAAGTGCTGCTTCCTTGGGAAGAACCATTTTCCTCCCCCAGGTGGAGCATGGTGTTTTTTTTGCAGAGGCAGCTGCCTGATTTTGCTGTAGAAAACTCGAATGTGGGGATTTTTTCTCAGCTGGGACCTCCTTGTGTGGTTTTTCATGTGTTTGGTTGGTTGTTTTCTCCTTTTCTGGTGGAAGTTCAACCATTTCCCACCAGAAACTTATTTTGTGTGTCTGATACATTCAATTTAACATTTCTTTAGAAAAAGCCACATGTGCTCTATTACAACAATAAATATTTAATGTCTTTGGAGTCTTCTCCTAAGTATCCAGTGATGGAGAGGGGCAGCCTGGGATCTTTTACCATGGAAAGGTGAATCTCAACACGGCTCATTCTCTCAGTTYTCAGCTGGTTTTTCTGGTTCACCAGAATTTTTATTTCCTCACAATCATCAGACCTTGGTGTTTCTGGGTCTTTTTTTCGCCTCCTTTGATCCCAGGTTGACTCCCAACCAACTTGGCTTTTCCTTCAGGAACTCTTGATCAAAAGGTTGTCCAACCCTGGGCACAGGCTGACCCCGGAAGTTGTGGAATACTCATTCCTGGAGGGATTTAACAGCCCTGTGGATATGGCACTTGGTGGCCTTGGCAGAGCTGGGGGAACAGAATTTTCCAAACTAAACGATTCCCTGTTTCAATAATAATTTGGAAATAGCTGATGGAGAGCTCTGCCTTTGATGGCTGTTTTATAGTCCACTGCAGCTGTATGAAAATCAACTACAAAAGCAACTTTATTTCATTTATCCTCGATTTTGGCTCTRGTTGACAGATGTTAACTGGGAGCTTGATTTGGGTTTTTTTCCCCCATAATGTTTCACAGATATCTTCAGTCACCAAAGTGATGAGTAAGTGGAATTTTTATTGAAAATAAAAACTGTGTAGAATTAGTGGTAGGGGCTGTTTTTAAGGTCRTCAGTAGTGTCCAGGATGGATTTGAGCCAGCTGAAATCTATCCAGGCTCATCCCACTGGCCTGGCTGGGAATGTTGAGCCCCTGTCCATCTCCTCGGGGCAATGATCTCTGATAAATCTCAGTCCTGGCGATGGGATCTTCCCATTGGAAGCACTTTGTAGCCATCAGAAGAGGTTTAAAACCAATCAGGATTCTTCCATGTCCAATCCTATCTGTATATCTTGATGGAAATCTTGTGGGTTTCCAGTTGTATCTCGTAGTTGGTAATGGCATAATGAGGGTCCTTATTGCTCCTTTAATTTAACTGTAGCATCTCCAAACAGAATTCCGATCCTTACGGTAAAAACGGGGCTTATCAGGACGAACTGGAACTGCTTAATAGCCCAGGACTGTTGATAACAGCACCAAGATAACTCCCAGGCTGTGATTTTCTCTTTCTTACACGTTACTATCTTTGTAGAAGGAGGTGGTGCACAAAATGTGAAAATTGGGCAGTTTGGGAGAAAAGGAGCCACCGAATCACAGCTCTAAAGTGAGAATGTGGTGATGAGGTTGATAGTTCTTTATTTCAACCTGAACTTCTGTAGAGATAAAACCAAAACCCAGCAGAATTGGTCTTTGCTTCCCATCTGGAATCTCCCTTTGGTCTGACCTATTCTCTGTTGTCAGAAAATCCCCATGTCCCGTGGGCAGTGGGTGATTCCCAAGATCACGGAATGGGTCAGGTTGGAAGGGACCACAGTGGGRTCMTCTGGTCYGACCYMCMTKCTCCAGTGGAGCCATCCCAGAGCACAGGGTTGTATCCAGAGGGTTCTGGAATATCCCCAGGAAGGAGACTCCACCCTCTCTCTGGACAATCTGTTCAAGGCTTGGTCACTCGCCAGGGRAGTTCTTCCTCATGTTCAGGTGGAACTTCCTGGGCATCAGTTCCTGCCCATTCCTATTGTCCCATTTCTGGGCCCCACAGAGCAGAGCCTGGTCCCTCTCTGAGCCCTCCCTGCAGAAAGGACAGACAGAGATGAGGTCTCCTCTCAGCTGTCTCTTTTCAAGGATGAACAGCCCCAGCTCCCTCAACCTTTCGCCACTGGAGGTGCTCCAGTCCCTTCATCATCCTCATTGTCCTCCTCTGGACCTGCTTCAGGAGCTCYGTGCCCTGAGGAGCCCAGAACTGGACACAGCACTCCAGATGCCCCTCACCAGGGCYGAGGAGAGGGGCAGGATCACCTTCCCCGCCTTGCTGGCAGTGCTCTTCCCAACACACCCCAGGATCCCACTGGAGTTCTTCCGTGAGCCACCTGGAACCAGGCAGGTGCTGGAGCGCTGTCATCCCCAATGGAGATGATGCYGTTGGGAATATCCTTGATGAGATTGGTGTCTGCCTCGCTCCACACCYAGCAGCGATGGTTTGGGGTTGGAAATTACCATCAATGAGTTGCCCACGTGGAACTGGTTTTGAGGTGGGACAGATGGGATCGTGAAGGTCCCTAATGGCAGTGGGGTTCCTCCAAATGGTGCAGAATTCCATGGGCATTGCCACGGAGGGGTGGATGCTGGGTTTGGAATTCACTTTCTGGATCGCTGTATTTGAAGAGTTCCAGCCAATGACCTGATGTCTGGTGGAACCCAGTGTCCCTCAAGGGTCTGTACTAGGACCGGTGCTAATTAATGCCTTTATTAATGATGTAATGGGATTGTATGTCCCCTTGGCAAGTTTGCAGGTGACGCCACGTGAGTGGTGCCAGTGTTTCACAGAATCCTGGGATTGCAGGCTGGTTTAGGTTGGAAGAGGCTTTAAATACCATCTCATTCCAGCCCCTTGYCATGAGCAGGGATCCCCTCCCAGCTGCTTTGCTTCCTCTTAAATAGGATTTTAAATTTAAATGTGTTTTTTCCAATGATTTTCAAAACACCATCCCGGTCTTGCTCCAGCTCCAGAGGTATTTTAGCTCAAATGTTGTTTTGTTTCATGGAAATACCAAAGGAGAGGGTTTATGGATTTGTGGGAGATCCTAGAGAGCTTTAAGATCCCAAATCCCTGTGATCATAAGACCATCAAGAGTCATTGCTTCCCTACAGGCATTTTGCAGCACCAAACTCTGTTTTGAGGGCAGAAACCTATTTTGGAGTGAATTCCTTCAGACAACCAAGCTGGTTAAATTCCTCTATCATTATTCCATTCTGGATGATGTTCGGATGTGTTGTCCTCCAGGTTTTAATGACAGGGAGCCGGGATTCTTTTTTTCATTTTTTTTAAAGGCAGATTCCATCTGCACCCAATTATAAAAAAGCCATCGGAAAAAAGCCATTTACTGGCTGTCACTTCAGTGCGGCGTCAAAACGGCTCCGGCACCTCCAGCCATCACTTCCCAACAGCCACTTAGGACATTAAAACAGCCTGACATCCATCCAGTCTGTTAATCCCACTGCTGGGCCATGGGGATACTTGGAACAGCTCCGGCAAAAGCTGCATGGATGCTCGAGAAGGCTTTAAAAAGTAGGAAACACTGGAGCTGAGGCAGTTGAGTTTTGGGGGATTTCAGTGCTCCGCTTCCCCTGAAGGTCAGGTTGGTGGRACTTGTGTCCATCAGACATGGATCCCAAGGAAGCGGGAAGATGCTCCAGCACTTCATCATCTCTTCACAGAATCAGAATATTCTGAGTTGGAAGGGACTCACAAGGACCATCGAAGTCCAGCCCTTGTCACCTGCTGTCCCCCAGTGCTCGGAAAAGAGCAGGGGGTAAGATTAAGCCCAGAGATACTTGAGAAGTTCAACCTGGCTCCAGGAGCCAGGAATGCCAGGCCGGATGGGATCTGTCCTCCCCACCCTGTGCGGTCAGTGGGTGGTTGTTGGTTGGCCCAGTGACCCAGCTACACCTTCCTCCCACCCTTCCATCCCCTCCTGCCAAGCTTGTTCGTGGAAAATGTTCATTAACATCATTCCCAAGGCTGAGCCAGGACCTTCCACCAGTTGCTGCCTCCTCCTTTGCCAGCTCCGTGCTAAAGAAGGCTGGGCCCTGCAAACCTCCTCATCCCCATCCCGCTCCTGGAGCACATCGGGACCCGTTGGACCATTTAAGGCCTTGTGGATCCTTGGCAGCACCTGGAATTGCACCCAAAGCTGTCTTGGCAGCCAGGGAGGAGTCCTGGACACGAGATCTGCCAGCTGGGCACCATCCCAACCCCAGACACTGCTGCTGGACAGGCTGTTGGGGGAACCCCACAGTGGGGAGACCGGGTTTGGGACATCCTCATCAGCACCTGGCAGAGCCGCAGTGGGGTGAGATTTCTCCCCGCGGCTTTTTAGGGATTCCGTGGGGTTTTCTCATCTCTCTGTTGGAAGGGTTCAGACTTTTTTCCCTTTTTATGGCCCAACCTGTGGGCTGGCGGGGGTCCCGGGGGGGTATAATTAGCCACCCCGACAGGTGGCAGGGATCAGATGGCCCCCAGCACCACCCCACAGCCCCGCTCGACTTCACCCCGGCTGACGTGCGGCCGGCGGCAAAATTCCTTACGGAAGCCCAGCCCCGGCGTGTCGGATCTGGCAAGAGCAGGAGAGCTGCTGTAAATAAACAGAAGGGGCTTTTCCAGCCTCTGGAGGCGATTCCAGCCTCACCATCCCAGCCCTGGGACAGTGTGGATGGACGGGGCATTGCGGAAGAACGGCCGGAGCGCCGGGAACGGCGTGGAAAAGCCATTAGAAACCCGAGCTGGGGACACGGCCCCGGGATTAGTCGCACACGGTTTGTTTTCTTTATTAAGTATCTTTTTGCCATGGAGCCAATAAACATGGGCTGCTCCAAGGATTCATTTGGAGGTTGGGGCTGGGGAGGTGGTACATCCTGATCCCGGTGCCCTGCTGGGGTCATGGCACTGTCCCACCCMGCAGGGATTTGTAATTGGTGCCCCACTGGGAAGGAGCAGTCACGTTTCTTGGCCTTTTCCCAAAATAGCGTAATTCCTCGGTGTAGCAGTGACGCATCCATGTGGCTTTTTGAGGTCAGGGCTCTTCTTTCCTGCTCTTCTCCTTTCCAAGTCCATTTTGTGCTGCAAACCCCTACACAGAAGCAGATCTCACATCCCTTTTCAGGGATCATCCTGAGCAGAGCCAAAATTTGGACTTGATCCTTAGGTGTCCTTTCCAGCTAAGGATATTCTGTGATTCCAGGAATTGGCAAAGGTCAGACCAGGACCTGGCACCAAGGGCTTGCCCAATCCCACAATTCCGTGCCTCTTTGGGATTGTCTCTTCATAGTGGGCTTGGAAGCTCAGCCCACATGTTCATCCCAGTCTTGAATCCCTATTGGGCTGTTTCTTTATTTTTTTCTCTTCCYTAATTTTGTTCTATTTATTTTAAAATAAGTTATCAAGTTGAAAGATTGGCTTTTCTGCTCACTGATATTTKGGGAGAAATTCCTGTATTTGAATTCCTGTCCTGTTGCTGCCTTTTCCAAGCATTTCTCTTTGGTCCAGGATGTATCCTGTCTGCAGGTGAAGTGGAAAAAATGAAGAAAATATCCTGTGGAGATAGGCTGGGAGAGCTGGGGGTATCCAGTCTGGGGAAAAGAAGGTTTCAGCGAGACTTTAGAGGCTCTCCTAGTGTCTAAAAGGGCTCCAAGAGAGCTGGAGAGGGACTTTGGACAAAAGATGGAGTGACAGGAGAAGGTAGAATGGCATCCCACTGCCAGAGGGCAGGGTTAGGTGGCATATTGGGAAGAAATTCTTCCCTATGAGGGTGGAGAGACCCTGGAATAGAATTTTCAGAGCAGTTGTGGCTGCCCCATCCCTGGAAATATCAAAGTCCAGGTTGGATGGGGTTTGGCCCAACCTGAGATGATGGAAGATGTCCCTGTCCATGACAGGGGGTTGGAACTGGGTGATTTTTAAGTCACTTCCAACCCAAAGCATTCCATGATTCCACATTTCTATGAAACACACGATTTGGGAGTAATGGCAAAGCTGGGCACTGTCCAGACCTGGCTTTACTTTCCASTTGCCCACTGGCTTGTTGACCTACTTCCCTTTCAAGCTTCTTCAAATAGAAGTGGAAAACCATAGGAATGGGGGTTTTAAATGGGTTTTTTTTGTGGAAAAGCAGCACTGTCACTGCCCTGTCCCCCCCATCGAGCCCACATCCGTGTGTTCATGTGGATCCCAGCCCTCCTGCTGCTCAGCACCATCCCCAACCTCCAGCACACCAGCTCCTTGCTCCGCTGCCGACTTCAGCGCTCGGCCCCGGGCGACAGAGCTGCCGAATCCTTCTGCTGTTCAAGGAGAGAGCTCAGCAGGRATCCCGCTTAATCCCAAAGGTCAGCACGGGGAGCTGCTCCCATGTCCCCAAAGTCGAGTTAAATTAAAAGGGCAGGAACCGACCTCCATCCCGTGTCATCRGGAATATGGATTTTTATAAACAGGCCAGAGTGGTGGTGCTGAAACTCTCTGGGTATTTCTCTTCCCATGGATTTATCTTGTTTTCCCCAAAATTTGAGTGTCTGTAGAGAAATTGGATATGTGGGCATCCGAGTGTGGAAGGACTCACATTTCTCGTGGAGAAGGTCAACAAGGGGATGGATGTCAGAGCTGGGAATTCTTGGTTGTGTCATGTGTGGTGGATTGAGTGATGCAGAAAGCCAAACTGGGTGGGATGGAGCATCCTGGGTGGGAGTGGGTCCACATGGGGGTCCAGGATCTGCTCCCACCCTTCATCCCTTGGGATATGCTGGGATGAGCTCTCTGGATTGATGGGAACAGAGATCGGAGAGAGGCCGTTCTTTTTCCTTCCTCCCACCAGCATTCCCAGCCTGAAAGCATCTCCTCTTCCTGCCTTTCCCACTGCCAAAAAGTGCCATTTCTCAGCAGAAAACCTTGTGGGGAAGCTTTGGGRTGCTGGATGACACCTCACTCCCACCAGCACCACTCTTGGCTGCTGGGAGCCACAAAAATCTGGAGCTGGGAGTGCACGAACATTTTTAGGGATGAACATCTCGGTGCTGTTGCTTTGGCAGTCCCATTCCATGGCCACGCTGAATTTCCTTGGATTGGGAGAGCATCAGCCAAGGGCAGARCAGGTTGAGCTCCAACCCTCATCCATCTTCATCAGAAGGGTGGTCCAGGCAGCARTCCCATAATAAAAGGACTAAAAGGACTTTGTTCCTTCTCTTCCCGGTTCTTTCCCAAATCCCAGGCATGTATCCGACAACAAAACCCTGTGCCCTCACCAAAACCAGCTTCTCCAACCCAGTCAACCTCTTTRGGACCTCTCTAGGGGTAAATCATTGCTGTTAAGGTTTTGGTGGTTTGGATCCATAAAATCAGAGCTTTGGAAAGTCGTGGGCAAGTGTGGAATGTCCCAGAGCAGAATGTTATTTTTTAGAAACATTTTTTTCATGGAACAGTGTCTTGATACAGAGAAGGAAGCAAAAACACCTTGTTTTTTTCCCTTTAGCCAGGCGAAGGAACCCAGCTATAGAGTCCTGTGCTCCCACAGGATTTTCCCTGCCTTTCCCTCTTTCCCAACTCTGCTCCCTCTTTCCCTCACAGTGCAAGAAGAAGCACACACTGGTTTGTCCYGACTTTGCCAAGAAGGGCGTCTGTCCCAAGGGTGCCCGGTGCAAACTCCTGCACCCTCAGAAGAGACGTCACTCACAGCAGGCTGGACACGATGGAGCCCACAACAACCCCCCTTCCAAGTGGAGACGGCTCCAGGAGGAGTCACGTAGGTAAGAAAGAGTTCATTTTGCTGCATTTAACTGTTTTCTTCCCAATCTGCGCCAGATTTTTCCTCTTCCAAGTGTATTCCATCTATGTCCTGGTTTATTTGGAGRTGTTGTTGATGTGGGTCACTGTGGTGCTTCCTGATGGAGCCACGCTTGGGATGGGAAATGTCCATGCTTGAGGAACAGCTGATGGAGAGGAAAAGTGTGGATTCACCCTTAGAAATGTGCCATCCATGGCTTTGATACCTCCAAGTATCTCTGAGGCTTTTGTAAACTTTGCGCTTGGAGATGGAGAGGCCCTGATGGAGATTCCACTGCTGAAAGTGGGTCCAGGTTATCCAAAGTGATATGAGAAACTGGAAAACACAATCCCTCTCCCTTGAGTTTGTGTTGGAGAGCAGAGCTGAGCACTCTCCGTGGCCTGAAGGGGCTGGCAAARTGGAAACTGGGGATGGACAGAGACTTTGGAAAAGTTTGTTGCYGGGCTGGGCCCTTGGATAATCCTTGGAAGCTCTCTGAGCTCTCCCTGATGTTTTTGGGGCCACAGGCTGATAATGAATGCAATGATCCTCATCCTCACAAGGAGATGGATTTTCCTGTGCTTGGCACATCCTSTGTCCTCACTCACAAGTCCTGCCTGCAGGACAACTACATCCCAATGGAATTAAAACTAAATCCAAATGGAAAATTGGCTTCAAAAGCCAAAATCTCCCAAGCCCTGCTCAGTGGGAGCAGAAAGGATCRATTTCGGTGCCTGGCTCTCCGTGGCTTTTTGGAGTGGGAGGTGGGAGCGAAGGTGGGATGGAAAGAGAGGGACCTGGGAGCTTTGCCAGGCTGGTCCATGCTCCTGGAATCCTCCATGGTCTGGGCCTGGGCCTCATCCTGGCCCTGCCTTGTAAGGTAGCAGAGGGGGACGAGCAGCTCCGCGGGTTCTCCGAACTTATCCCGGGTGACAGAAGAGCCTTGGAATGACACCCAGCTCACGTTCCCGGTGTGAACGAGKTGTAAAATAGCTCCTTGCTCTTTTTAGGGAAAGAGGAATGAGCGCAGGGTTGGCTGGTTGGGAGGCTCCTGGCGTCCTCCGCYGGGAAGGGAGCACGCCCCAGCTTGGAAGCTGYTCCAGAGGGTTTTATTTTCCTTTATTGGCACCATCATGGGAGATGTCAAAGGAGCTGGAGTGTCAAGTTAGCCTGGAAGAGAGTGGCAGGGCTGGGAATGAGCCAAGCCCAGCAGGACATCTCCAAGCCATCCTGACTCTCACCCACCCTCCATCTCCCCTTCCCTCTGTTCGATCCCAAACAGGAGCCCAGCAGCTCCACAAGAATCTGAGGAGCTGGGAACYTTGCAGGGAAAGGCAGGACAGGGAATCCACTTAGGAGGGAGAAACTATGGCTGGATCCGTGCTGGCTCCAGGAAAATCAGGGATACAGCATGACATGGGATGGAAACCTGGGAGCTGCAAGCCTCTTCCACTGCATGTGATGCCATGCCCAGCATTGCCAAGTGGGATTGTTTTACTTTTCCTTATTATTATTCCCATTTGCCTCCTGCAGGAATGATCCAGCTCAGCTCCAGGATGATGGGGAAATTCCTGGACCCTCTGGTGCGGATCAAGATGTGAAGTTTTGGAAGGAGAAGGACTCYAAGCCAAGCAGCTGCCTGCAAAAGCTGCCATCCTTCATCTCCCTSCGATCCCCGGAATCTCCTGGTTCCCAGGGCTGCAAAGTGGAGAGGGATGAGGACGAACCAGAGGATGAGCCAGGTAAGAATCTCATCCTCTGCTTGGAGCTGCTCCCGTTTTCCAAGAAAAAAAAGTTATTCTCTGCTTCTCTCCACGGGTTTTGGTGGGATCCAGTTCTCTTGTGAATCACCAAACTAGTTAAGACTTGRGAGTCCAAACTGGGAATAGCAGTCAGGATTCCCATCTCGATGCATATCCTTGTATCAGTTCCCAAATTGTGTGTAAAGATTTTGTCCCCTTATTTTATCAACTCTTTCCTCATCCTGTAAATCATTTGATGATGAATCCAGTCTCATTWCCATTATGGAAGTGCAGCAATGCTCTATTGGGAAGGTGTTTAGTGGGATTCAGGGATGCTCTGCCTCTGGAGGACCTCTGGACCATCCATCGCACCTGTTTCCAAGCAGGAAATAGCTTGGAAGCTTCCCAATAAAAACATTCCACTGTGAGGTGGGGTGGAATGTTTGCAGGTTGGAAGTCTGAAGGAAGAGCTGTGTTAATCTGCTTTGGAAGTCAGTAAAATTTTTGGAAAATGCGCTTTTAGGATGAGCAGAACTTCCTGGAATTCCGACACATGAGAGAAAGCGGCTTCTGCTTCTCCAGTGTTTACCCTGGTTCCTCCTCTCCTAATTCAGCTCCTCCATGGGAAAATCCAAGAATCACCAGTAAGGGGGGGGATGGGATTTTGGGGTCTCCAGGAATGTATCTGCAGGAGGTGGCAAGGCAAGGTTTGTTCCTGGTCCTTCCCAGTGCTGAGTGGGAGGGTTTTTGCTGGATGATGCTCCACATTTCCCATCCTCCTCCAGAGGGATGCCAGGCTCCTCATCTCTGGAACACCATCCTGGAATGGGTTCAGAAATCAYAATATTTTGTGTGAGTAATGATGAAATTCCCACCACCAGCTTGGCTGGCACAAGATGTGGCTCAGTGTGAGTTCTATCTTCAACCCCTTCTTTCCACGCATCTGGAGCAGGATCCCACTGGGAGAAGGGATGAATTCAGCTGCAAAAGCCAGGCTGGAGCATTTGCAGGATCATCCAGAAGGATCTGCAAGGCTCTGCCTGGCACTTCAAGCCAAGGAGGGCTGAGATTCCTCAACGCTGTCGGAAAGAGAATTCCCGGGATTAACAACATATTCCCRAAGTCACAGACGAGCGGGTGCGCTGTCCAGCCATGGCGTGGTGGAGACAGCACGGGGACCATTCCAGCTGGGAATGCTCCTCTCCACAATATGGGGTGAAACACTCTGCTTCTCTTTCCGGGGATTTCTTCTCCCCTCCTTCCTTTTCCTTGGCCCTGGTTCAGCTCCCTTTGGATCTTGGGAACTGTTCCCAAAGCATCAGGAATCAGGGTTTTTACCTCCATGATAAAGTTGGAATAATGAATCCACAGAGGAGAAATCCATTGGAATGCCTTGGATTACATTTGGCAGCCTGGAGTAACTTGGGAGCAAGGGCATCCTTTTCCTCTTAATTCTGGTGTGTGCATCCAGGGGAGGATGATTTCCAGGTGTTTTGGGTGGGAGGATGAGGAGGAGGAGCCAGTTCAGTCAGGAATGTCGACAGGAAGTCTGGGTGAAACTGGCAGGCACAAGGTCATGGCACTCATCCCACCGTGCGTCTTTGCCCAGGGAATCTGGTGGCATTGGGAGAGCAGATGCTGGAGGATCCATGGGAAAGAAAAACCAGGCAGGAATCACAGATGGSTGTAAAATCATCTGGTGATGAAACAATTTCCTTGCCAAAGGAATTGYGTGCCAAGTCTGGACATGGGAATGTTGTTTGCATGCGTTTGCCCATCCTTGGGTCTCTTTTTAATCCCAACCAAGGGATTTAGGGGCACAGCAGCAACCCAGGGACCCCTAAAACCCAAGGGGAGAAGAAGAGCCCTGGCCACCATCCCGAGAGGACACAGGATGAGGCTGTTGATGATCCTAAAGGACCAAACACTTCGTGGTGGCCGCACCACTTGGACTGGACTCCATGATTCCTGTATCCCTTCGGAATATTTGGTGATTGTGAGATTGAGTTTGGAGCTGAGCAGATGGTCAGGATGGGTCCTTTTGTGGCTCTAGGAAGTAGCCGAAGTCTGTGGTGGGATTTGGGGGTGGAATTTGGGGATCTGTGCCAGTGATGATGTTGTGCTTGTGAAACCTGGAGTTCACACACAAATTATCAGGGTGGTAAATAAGAAAGAGGTGTGGTTGTTATTAAGGAATGAACTGAGTTCCTTGGTTAAACAGTCGCAATTGGAGAAAATGCCCTTTTAATTGCAGTAAGTGCAGGAGGAATGAGGAAAAACACCAGCTCTGTGCACAGGAGGAATGGGAGGGGGTCTGGAGATGACCTTTAAGGACCAGCGTGGGCAACAGCATCAGCTTGCGGGGTCTCAGTGGGGGTCTGGGCTTGGGATTTAGCAGAAGGGGACTGGAAAGGAGGGATTTGGTCTGCATGTGTGGAACTGAGCTGATGTGTTCCCAGCCTGCCAGAAGAGCATGGAAATTTGGGGTCAGAGGCGTCATTTGTTGACAAAGTGATCGGGCAAAGGTTGATCTTGGAAGTCTTTTCCAACTTAAATGATTCTGGGATTCTGTGATTTGAGGGCGCTGGTGCTTTCCAAGCATCTTTCAAAAAGCCAATCCAGGTGTCACGGGGACAGCCCAGCTGAGCATTCCAAACAGGGGGGGGCAGGCCTGGTGGCATCCCATCCTTCMCCTCGTGTTATCCACCCGGGAGCACGGAGCTGGAGGGAGAACAGGCTTCCCCACCCCTCTGACTCCCGTTTTCCAGGTAATGGGCTTTTCCATATTTCACCTTCCAGTTAAATCGYCTGTGCTGGAGCCTAACTGGCCTCGCCGCGCTAATTGCACCAATGCAAACCATTCCAATCGAGTGCTAATTTAATTAGAAAGCACCCATTTTAGTTAATTTGTTCGAGAAGATCACTGCAAACTCCTGGAGAGAACAGATGTTCCCCTCTCCCCCGATGAACATTCCGGGCTTTGTAAATGGCTCCGCTCAGCCTTGTTTAGGAGAGAAAAGAGGATTTTATAGCCGCAAACGACCCTTTCTGTAAACATTTTACAGCTCTCTGCACGTTTGAGTGACGATAAACCCCGAGCAGCTCGGCGGGCTGCAAATTTGGGACCATACGGCCGTCATTTTATTGTCATATTTCACGGTCGTAACGTTAATGGAAGATGCTCGCTCCAGTCTTTTTTAACGGCTCCGCTGAGCACGCTCAACCGCCTCGGCTTCCGAGGAATTCGGGGAGGCGCAGCGGCGGCTTCTGGGTTTGTTTACGGCTTCCAGTTCTRGAGGGATAAGTTTGGGAATGCGGATTTTCGCCTCTTTTCTCACCGCGGTTGAGGAATGACCCCGACGGGGCATGGAACTGCCGCTGCCACCATCCCTTGGGGGGTGGGTCCTGAACCAGCCATTCCCAGCTCCAAGAGTCGGAGAATATCCCAAATTGGAAGGGATTTACAAGTCCAACTCCTGGTCCTGTGTAGGACACCCCAATTTAATTTAAGAAAATTCTGCTGCTGTCGCCCTCCATGTGGATGTGGAAAATTCCCCTTGGGACTCCATCACCTTCAGCATCTCCTTCAGTGCTTCTTYTGCCACCAGCTCTTTGCTCCAGAACTTTTTTTTTGGCAGCCAGGTGAGGCAACCAAGCCTTTGATTGGTGCCGGACGGTGGCAAAAGATGCCTTGGAGCTTTCCAGGAAGCATTTGTGTGGTTGGGGATGGAGGGCTTCGACACAAGGGGATTGTCTTGGGGTAACAGGAACCGGCATCACTGTCAGCTTTGAGCCCAGCAGGACTTGGTGCAGTTTGCTCCTCTTGGGAAATGTGGATAAAACACAAGGAATGTGGATAAAACACAGAAAATTTTAATGATTTAAATACTGAGCCACCTGCAGAATTAAATTCCAGGGATTTAAATTCTGAAGATTGAAATTCTCAGACATCTGAGCCATCTTGGACTTCTCTGAGGATCTTGAATGGGGAGCAGAGATCTTTGCCTTCCTGGTGGAGCTTGTTGCCTCTTTTTGGAAAAAAATCTTGGCCAACTGGGGTCTTGATTTTAAGGAATTTTAAGGAAGGGACCTTAAGGACCACCTAATTCCCATGGGTAAGGACATCTTCCCCTAGACCAGGTTAGTCATATATTTAGACTCTGTTTTTCGGGTCTCATCCACATGTGGCAGAAGGTTTTTGGATGGAAGGGCAGCAGGATGAATTTTTGGTTCAGGTGGATGTCACCACATGGATTTAGTGCAGGATGGAGCCAAAGAGCTCCAATCCTCCCCCTCCTCAGCTGCTTTTTCCATTTGTGGGAAATTCTGGGATGTAGCCCTTGCTGTTGGGCTTTCCATCCATCTTTTGTTGTTGAGTTTTATTTAAAAATAATAACAATAATAACAGTAACAATAACAATAATAGTAATAATAATAATAGTAATAATAATAATAATATATTCTTAAAAGGCATCTCCCTGCCCAAATTTCTCCGGGAACGCTTTCACTACGAAGCAAAAAAGTCTTTCCAAGACAGACTCAGCCTCTGGACTCCCCTGAAGTGTCTTGGAAAGAGTTAAGGGATATTTTTCCTTTGGGAATGAAGGGGAAAATGTGTTTGGGGGTAATTTCTCCTCCTGGTGTTAAACCCTGAGCATTCAGCAGGGAAATGCTGGGGTGAATCTTAGTGCTTTGAGCTGTGTCTTGTGTGAAGCCTCTTCCTCAAGGAAGATGCAGGACAGGATGAAACCCTTTGGTGGCATCAGGAGAACAATGGAGAGCAAACACCCCATCAGGCTGGAGGTTGTTTGGGAAAGAAAAAAACCAAAAATTCCAGCTTTTCTCCTTCTGGATGGTAAAATTTAAAAAGCTGCAAGCGAGTTGTCTTTCCCTGCATCCCACTGCTTCAGGGCTTGCAATCTTCCATCCACGATGTGGGGCATCTCCAGCTGCCCTCCACCTCTTTATCTTGTGGAGAAACCCAATTTTATTATCCCTCAGAGATCGGGAATGATGACCAGGGAGAGGATTTGGGTCCCAGGCCCCAGGCCCACCTCTTTTTACCCTTTATCCAAGGGGATTCCCCCACCTTGAAGTCCTTTTCAATCCCTCTCGGATCAGCAKCTGGATGAAACAAATTTGGTGTTAACTTCCCTGTCGGATGCAGCTGGAGCCGCTCGGCTCTGGCTGGGGGAAAACCAGGTTTTATTGAAAAATCTAATGGTGCCACCTGAAGTGTGATTTACTGCACTGTCCACTCCTCAGACTTGATAATATATTTCTATTAGATTTCTCTCTTTTCCCTCTTCTTTCCTGGAGAAGAGTGGCAAGTTTCTCCGTCTGCCTGACACCTTCTTAGGCTTAGGCAAAATAAATGTTGATTTCCATCAGGAGGAAGAGCGCTGGAAGTCCTAATTCTCCGACGAGCCTGACAAGCTCAGCGAAAACCACACGGTTTTCGATGGAAAACTCGTGATCCGGCCTCGGTTCTTCTCCTTTGGAAGCTGTTCAATCATCGGAATGAAAAAGGGGTTGCTTTCGCTAACTAGAAATTATATACCTGGTTCCTCGGAAGATGGATTGCGCCGCTCCCGGAATGCCGGGGAAGGCGGCGGGGGGAGAGGGTGAAGGAGCTGGAGATGCGACCCAAGATTGATCACGCCATTTGCAGGATCTCCCAAGCACAAAACTGGAAAAATATCTTTTCCTTTGCTGGGGTGGGTGAAGCGACGCCCCTGTTTGATCCTGGTTTTGCCTCCTGGGGGTGTTTTCGGGATGTGGTGTTCACCTGTCGGCTGCTCCATCCTTCCTCCATCTCCCTCCTTCCCAGGGGAGAAACTGAACCCATTCAGCCCTCTCACAACCCATTTTGGGTTTGTTTCTTAATTCCTGCCYTGATTTTTTGAGGAATCTGTTGGAAATCAAGCATGGATGCTCTAGAAGTATCTCAGTATAGTGTACACTATACCAAAGGTGGGAGGTTAATCACAGTTGGTTTAAAAATCACCTTTTTTTCTCTTCCAAAAGATTTCTATTTCTGCTTCTGTAATCAGATTTGCTTTGAGCTGCCTYATGGATATCCACTAAGGAAGTTTTCCCTGGCTTATCCAAAGGGAATTGAGCCATTCCCACCATTCCTGTTGAGCTCACACCATGTTCTGGTGGGACAGGTCCATGGAAATGCTGATTTTGACCCCTTGAGGTGACAATCAGCAGCTCCAGACCCTCATTCCAGCACCCAGAATGGGATTGGGGAATACCAGGCTGGAAGAACCCCCTGGCTGGCTGCAAAAGGGAAAAATTGGGAGGCTGGGGACAGGATGGGTGTTTTGCTCCGTGTCACTGTTCCCAAAAGCCGGATTTGGCTGCATTGCCGGTGAGGAATATCCGGATCCGTCGTGGCTGCCGTGCATCCCGCTGATGTATGGGAGTTATATTAAGGGTGGAAAGGTGCTAAATGAGCCCTCTTTATTTTCCATAAATTAACTTAGGAGCGATGAATCACTGCCAGCGCAGCTTCGACTCCCGGCAAGTTTGTCTATCCAAGTTGGAAAGCAAAGGAGAACTCTTGGAGACTCCCCATCATTGGATCTTCACCTCTCCTGCCTCCCCTGCCCCAAAAACTTTCACCTTTGGGCTCCCATGGCTGCTCAAAGGTGTCCTTGGTCCCACCTCCACACTGGGTTCGTCATTTGGGAAGTGCTGTGTGGAATTTTGCAGGAACACSGGCAACAGAACATATGGAAGGGGTTTGGGCTGGATTCCTTCCATCTTCTCCATATCCTTTTCCACATCCATTAATCTTAAGTGAGAGGAGACTTTTCCCACCAAACCTCATCATTCAACAAGCTGTGGGTCCTTTTTTTTTTCTGGGAACCCTTCCCTTTTTTCCATCTTCATTGTCTTCTTCCCCAAGAAAATGATTGCCACTTTCCTTCCCACTCATTACTTTGGTAAGTAGAACCCCATAACCACCTCTCCACACCCTTTGGAGRGGGAAAATTAGGAGAACTTGCAGGAAGATATTTCCAATCTTGTGGTTGAAGTGGAGAAGGACTTCACGCCGTCCTCCTCAGTCCATGGATGATCCTGTGCTTGTCCTGCAAGGAGGTCACCTCCCAGAGGCATCTCATGGAGTTTTGGTTCTACATGAGCATCCAGAACCCTCCTTGGAGGAAGCACCACTTCCAGCAAGTGGAAGTCATTGCCTGGAGCATGCTGGAGGGATGCTGGGAATGCTTGGGGACATGATTGGTGATGCTTGGCTCTTTCTGGCTCCATCCCAGTACCAAGGCAGATCCTGGTGTTCACCCAGTGCTCCAGTGGGAAGTTTKGGATTCTTTTTAATTCTCTTTGTCACCCATAACTTTGGGAATTTTGTAGCAGATTCCTTGCTCGGTGGTGGGAAGGGACTTCTGTCTCGTGCCACTTGTAGGGAGCTGAGGATGCTCAGGGATTTGTGGAATGAGCCACCTCCATCCCAGACATGTCCAGGGGGCATGTGGAGCAGAAGAGGAGCTCAGGACACTCTTACACCTGCATTTCAAGGGATTTCCTGAGCCAGCCTCAATGACTTCCTCCTCTTTCCTTCCTTTTYCTTCCCAGGCAACACCAAACGGAGAAGGATTTTGCCAAGGGCATCCCTGCAGGATTCYGAGAGCCCCCGTGTGGAGGGTGGCAGAGGTGAGTCCAGTGGGTGCTGCCAGGGTGCAGAACCMCCCACATTCCCATTTTCCCACTGCTTTAACCCCCCATGACCAGGTGAAGAAAAACCTGGGAATATCCAGCTGCTTCCCCCTCTTCCCATCATCCCTTTTCTTTTTTTCCTGCCTCCAGGCAAACGGCTGCAGATCAAGCCCCGGCTGTGAGTCAGTCCCGATCCCGTGGCAGCCGACCAGCTCAGGAACCGGAGAGCCAGGAAAAGACCTGGCACCTACCTCAGGATGCCATGTCCAGGCATGGCACCCCCCTCCTCCTCTCGTTTTTTTCCGGGGACGTCATTTGGACGTGGAGTTGTGTGGCAGCGTGGGAATAACACCGCTCATTCCTGCGGGGAAATGGCTTTTGTTTGGAATCTTTGAATTGACCAATAAATGTCCTTTACAGCTGGTTTATTGAAGGCAAGTCCTGCCMCCTCCTTGGATGCTGGGGAGAGCTTCCCATGGCCATCCATCCTCTGGTGCTGTCCCAGACACGAGGTGATAGGGGGGCCTGAGGTGGTTCAATGCCATCAGGGGACATTCCCRCATCCAGGTCAGGGATGTGCTGGGGACAGGTCACTGCTGGGGTGTAATGGGTGTGAGGTCCCCACAGCCCCAATCCTGCCATTCCAAGAGCCCCATCCCCTTGCTTTTGGGAGGAAATTCCTTGGAGCTGAGAGCATCCCTAATGGAAATATGTTGGGAGCAGCACTGAGCTCACACTCTGCATTTTGGGGTCTCCCATGGCCTCATTGCACCCRACCRCCACCTCTCCCTATCCCAGTTGGGKTTTGGGCTCCAYTGGGGAACTCAAACCRACTCTTCAGGGTTTGGAATATTTTGGGGCTCTCCCAATCCAAGCAGAAGCAGGACAGGGGGTGAGCGTTATGCCACTGGAGCAATGGGGKTTTGCATCTGTAGGTATAATTTCCAAGGGATTTTGGGGTGGCAAGTGCTGCTCCCCCACACGGATGAGATTTTGGGAACAGCTGCCTTCGCCAAGAGGTGCCAAGAGCAGGAGCAGCCATTGSGAGGGGTGGGATTTGCTCATCCACTGCTCCTCAGGCAAAATCCCAAGGGGAGAAGGCATCAACAGGAATTTGGGAAAAACTGGGGCTCCCTGGGCATGCAACATCCAGGTGTGATCAGAGTTGGGGTGGGAAATGCCAACACCCCCCAAACATCCCCACAGGGGTTTCCCTCCCCAAGTGACTGCCATGGAGGGGTTTTGTCACCATCCCAAATCCACAACACCCCCCAGGTGATGGAGGACCAGTGGGTCCCCACCCTGGGATGTCATTTGTGCCCCAGGGTGTTTCTGATAAGTTGATTTTTAATAAAAACATTGTGGTTTTCGTTGTTATTAAAATGTCTTTTGTTAACTCCTGTGTTTTGATATGTAAATAAAGAGTTTCCTCCCCTGGGATGGAGGAGCCTCCCTGTGGCTTTCCTCTTTTTTCAGCAGTGCATGAACGTTCCATCAAATACCCATCCCAGTCCACTGGAGGAGTCACTCCGATCCCTAAATCCTCGATTTTTTATTTAAACTTTTTACCCAGAAACGTTGTTTCTTCACATAGTGGTTTCCTAAAAACAAAAACAAAAACAAAACAACTAAATTCCCTAAAATTCACCCTGGRGGAGGAGGAGACGGTGCTGCTGCGAATCCTCAGGGATGGCCAGCGGTGGCCGGGAGCTTTGGTTTTYCACGGTTCCCTAACGAGGATAATCCTCGCGCTGCACTAATTAAAGGAGGCAATGAGCGGCGCCGCTCCGAGCCCGTGGCTCCGCCGCCCACCGGCACCGCTGCTCCCTTCCCGGGGACCATTGGAATTTCCAGCCGGCTGTCGTTAAAGCTCTGCTTGGGGGTGATTAATTTCCATGCAGGGATAAACGCGGCCCCGGGAGAGGTGTCGCTGAGCTCCGCTGGGTTCTCCCTCCGTCTCCAGCATCCTCAATTCCTCGGCAGCGGGCTCCGRTGGGATTTATCCTCGCTGTGGAGCCGGGGCGCACGGTTGGGCTCGGGGACCCGGCAAGGACATTCCCTGGGGGTGYCGCGGCGGGAAGGTTGCACGGGGTGGATTTTCTGGAGGGCTCCATAAACATTTCCTGGAAAACCCTCCTGCGGCGGGTGCTGCTGGCACCGCTCTTGGTCCCCTGCCGGGGAAGCAGGTGCCGGGTGAACGTCACCCGCCGGGATCAGTTTTCTGCCTGTCATCGGGGTGGCTGTTCCCCTGCCCTCCTCCTCCTTCTCCAACTTCTCCTCTTCATCCTCATCCTCCTCATCCTCCTCCCAACCTCTCCTAGGATTTTCCCCGCCTCCCAAAATTCCTGACCCTGCAGCGACACCGGGTCGGGTGTGACAGACGCTGGTGAAGCGTCATCGAGATGGTCCCACCCTCTCTGCGTGGTGGCATCGTGGTGGACACCACCTATCCATAAGGTGATGTCACTGTCCCCAAGCCACCAACACCCCAAACTGGGAGCTATGCACCATCCAGGGAAACTGAGGCAGCCCCGGGCGGGCACCCGGCCCCGCTCCAAGGGGTGATGGGGCACACGAGCTCTAAAAGYGAAAGGTGACGCCATCCCACCACCATGCCGAGGCCACCAACCTGGTTATGTCACTTGACCGCCTGTGAGTAAACTTAGCTGACGGGCCCGGCGTGGCGGGGAGGGTTGGGGACATGCCACGGGCATTTCCTAAAAATACCCCCGGGGGTGTCGCAGGGGAGCCACGGCCCCGTTGGAGCCCGGCCCGGTCCTAATCCCCTGGTGGCTCCTGTCCCAGCGTGGRTGGCAGCTGCTGGTGGGGGCCGGGTGCCCCCAAGGTGGAGCAGCTCCGGGCAAGAACGTGGTGCCAGGGGGAGGGAGGTGGCACCCCGTATTTTCCCAATATCCCACAGCACAGGTGGGATGATGATGGATTTAGGGTCACACAATGAGGCAAAAAGGGTTAAAACCACTCCATGAAAAAGGTTTTTTCTTCTTGTCCCATTCTTTGCTCCCTCCCTCAAGTCATGGGGGGGATGTTATTTTCCACGCCCAAGTTTGGGGTCTCCAGTGTGGGGTATCTGTGTGGGATATGGGATGACATCCAGCATCACCAGGGGATTTAGGGTCAAGTTTAGGGCTTTGCCTCTATCCATGAGCCTTTCCAAGGGGGAAAAAATTATTCCCCCTCTACTCTGACTCAATCAGCAGGAGAAAGATGGACCTTCCCAAGGCCAGGTCCAGCAAAAGCAATAATGTGGGATTTTAATTGCTAGGATTGCAGCGGGATAAAGATTTTCATCCTCAAAACCCACCTTTTCGGCATTAATTTGACCCTACATCTGAAGGGTGAATTGGCAGCCGTGGAGGGCAGTGTCCCCTGTCCCCAAGTCCCCAAGCAGCCATTGGCTGGATGAGGAGAATGTCACCCCCCACATGCAGAGGAGCTGCCTGTGGGATGCAATAGAGTGGGATGCAGCAGGGTTGGGGTGCAGTAGGACCCAGGAAGCATCCTGGGGGTGACAGAGAAAATCCTGGACCCCAAGGGGATGAGTGAGTGGGTGTTGCCAGCCTCTGTGAGATGAAGCTGCTCATCCYCTGGCATTAGGTTGGACYACTCCGTGTCGACTGYCCCGTGCCTCAGTTTCCCTGTCCCTTCCAGGCTGCAGCCGTGAGGTGGCAGATGGAGCAGCAAGGCCACATCCCAGCCAAGGCCTCACCCAGGGGTGGGATGAGCACCCCCAAAACCCCCTGACCAGCTTCCACGGGGTGCTAGTGACACCTTTTCCAGGTGCCGGGTGGTAGTCCTTTCCTCGACCCGGTGATGCTTCCGGTACAGGTGTCACCTGTGCCAGGTGCGGATGTCACCTCCAAAAACAAAGGCAGCACTGGAGCACGCAGAGGTGCACGTGGCTGACCACCAACAATTTATGGAAAATCCCGAGAAATCCCCAGAATTACATTTATTTGACTTTCTGAAAGGATGGAAGTGCTTTGGGAAGGATCCTGGGCTGTTCCTGAGATGGGGAAGGGGCTGTGCTCCGATGTCACCCAGCGGGATGCTGTGATCTATTAGCGAGGTGGAATCAAACCTGATTTAGGCYCAATAATCCTCTTTTTGGATCTTTCCCATTTTTGGGGAATAGGAAATTAGGATTTCTTGGATGTTTTTCCCCACTCCACGCTCAGCTCAGAGCGGGGGGTGGTAGATGCAGCCGCACATTGGGATGCCGGAGCCGAGGGGGTCGGGGGGGGGTACCCGGAGCATTTTCCCCCCTTCCCCGTCGGAGATTGACAGCTGCCCCGGGGGCGTTGCTATGGGGATATGCAAATCTAAGCGGGCTGTCGGGGCGCTGATAGGCTGTAAGAGCTTAACCCCGCCTCGGTGGGAGGTGCCGTGCCTCGTTTTCCCCGTATAAAGAGCGGCGAGTTCCATTGAGCGCCCGGCGGCGGCGGCGCCGGTCGCGGGTAGGGGCGGGCAGGGGAGCGGCCCCCGCCCCCAGGGCGCCGTGTCCCGGCGGGAGGAGGAGGCAGGAGAAGGCTCGGAGCCCGGGGAGGTGGGGCTGGGGCAGGTGCCAGGGGAGGCAGGAAGGGGCGGGCAGGGCGCTGCCCGCTCCTCGCCATTGGGAACCGGCCGCAGGCAGCGGCGGAGCCCGCCCGGCCCGAGCTCAGAGCCGTGGCGGCCGGAGGAGAGTCCCGGAGCCCGGCTGCAGACCGGACACCAGCAGCGGAGCCGAGCCCCGACGGAGAGAGGTGGCTGCCCCGCAGCCCGCAGCGGAGCCCCGGCTGGGGGTCCCGGAGCCYCGTTCCGGAGCCCGGCTGAACGCACCGCGAAGTCCCGTCGGAAGCGAACAACGGAGCCCGGCTGAGCCCCGCAGCAAGAGAGTCCTGGAGCTCGGCTGAGCCCCGCAGCACAGCCCCATCCCGGGCAACACTGAACCTCCCCTCAAAGTCACATCGGAGCGTCCCGGAGCCCGGCTGAGCCCCGCAGCGGATCCCTGTCGCAGCGTCCCGGAGTCCCGCTGAACGCCACCGCAAAGCTCCGCCAGAAGGTCCCGCAGCCCGGCTGAATCCCACCGCAAAGTCCCGTCGGGAGTTCCCGGAGCCCCTCAGCGGAGCCCCGGCGGAGCGTCCCGGAGCCCTGCAGCCGATCCCCGTCCGAGTGTCCCGGAGCCCCGCCGAACCCCACCGCAAAGCCCCGGCACAGCGTCCCGGAGCCCGACCGGAGGAGGCTCCCGGAGCCCGCGGGACCCTCGGCGAGCGGCGGTGCCCAGGGGCTCCCGCCCCGGTCCCTCCATGGACTGAGATGGCCTCGGAGCTGGCCATGAGCGCGGAGCTGCCYACGAGCCCCCTCGCCATCGAGTACGTGAACGATTTCGACCTGATGAAGTTCGAGGTGAAGAAGGAGCCGGCGGAGGCGGAGCGGCTGTGCCACCGTCTGCCCGCCGGGTCCCTGTCGTCCACCCCGCTCAGCACGCCCTGCTCCTCCGTGCCTTCCTCGCCCAGCTTCTGCGCTCCCAGCCCCGGCGGGCAACCGGCCCCCGGCCCCCCGGCTACCAGCGCCGCTTCCCTGGGCTCCAAACAGCAGCTGGAGGAGCTGTACTGGATGTCGGGTTACCAGCATCACCTCAACCCCGAAGCTCTCAACCTGACGCCGGAGGACGCGGTGGAGGCGTTGATCGGTGCCCCTCAYCAYCATCATCATCACCAYCAAGGGTACGAGCCCTTCCGACCTCAGCCCTTCGGGGGCGAGGAGCTGCCGCCGGCCGCCCATCACCATCCCGGCCATCACCATCATCATCAYCACCACCTACGCCTGGAGGACCGCTTCTCCGACGATCAGCTGGTGAGTATGTCCGTGCGGGAGCTGAACCGSCAGCTGCGGGGCTTCAGCAAGGAGGAGGTGATCCGCCTCAAGCAGAAGAGGAGGACCTTGAAGAACCGGGGCTACGCTCAATCCTGCCGCTACAAGCGGGTCCAGCARCGGCACATCTTGGAGAACGAGAAATGCCAACTGCAGAGCCAGGTGGAGCAGCTCAAGCAGGAGGTGACCCGCTTGGCCAAGGAAAGGGATCTGTACAAAGAAAAATACGAGAAGTTGGCCGGCCGGGGTTTCCCGAGGGAGCCCTCCCCATCCGGCGCCCCGAAAGCCACCGCTGACTTCTTCATGTGAGCCGGGCTGGTGGGATGGGGTGGGATCTCCTTTTTTTGGTTTTTCCTCACGCGGGGAGAGCAAACCCGCCGCTTGTATTTAAAAAAAAAAAAAAAATAATATTATGATGTCCCCACCGGAATTTTGGGGAGCGGAGATTGAACTCCCTCCCTCTCTCCCTCTCACCACGCACCCACYCATCGGGACTCGGGGTGGGGGGTCCCGGGGTGGGGGAGTGGGGGGCAGCCCTGCATGCGGGACGTGTACGGCCACCCGCCCCCCTTCCCGGGAGCATCGGCGCCATCCAGGTGGCTTCTCCCCCCTACTTTTCCTGCGGGTTTTCCCCTCCATTGGGATTTTTATTCTTCGAGGGGTCCCCACGGATCGGCCGGCGGGGTCCCCGGCAGCGCTGCGCCCTGCCCGACCCCTCCGCCCACCCCCCCATTCCCGGCCGGCGAAMCTGAGCCACATTTAACTTATTCACCTTTGTAAATATGTAGAAAATTAGTTCGTTTTTGCCTTTTTTTTTCCTTTTATTTTATTTTTTCCTTGAGCCTATATTTTGCTTGGTGATTTACGAGAAAAAGAAAATGAACAAAAAAACAACAAAAAAAACCCTAAAATCCTTTAGAAAAGAGAAAAAAAATACATGAGTCTTAAAAGTTTGTATGTAATAGCATGCAAATAATATCCGAGTTAATTTAACGATGTTGGGAAGAAGCCGAATGCACTATATACAGGAATCAATTGGGTGAAATAATACTGTTTTATAGAGATTTAAAATTATCTATGCTCTTAAAGATAGTGGGGAGGGGAGGGAGGGGAARAGGCAACAATTTTGGGGTGACCTGAAAGGCAATATAGTAATATATGGACTGCAAACGGTTGGCTGCTATCTCACTATGCACCAGATTTATTTATTAACCCTCGGGAAACGGAAAATCTTATTTTAACCTCGACGTTTGGAAAAAAAAAAAAGACGGCAAGAAAATGCACATTATTTGTTGTGGAAACGAAAGAAAAAAGGAGGATTAAGAATTCGTGCAATCGTTGGAGCAAAAGCAGGACCGATCCTGCGCGGAGGAGCGGGGCGAGTTTGTTTTTTTTGTTTTTTTTTTTAAACGAGTTGCTTATTTAAAAAAGGAGGAAAAAAAAGCATTAAAAAAAAGAACAAATTTTGGGGGGAAACAAAAGGGTCCTGCGGACAAAGCGAGTTTGGAAGCCTGGTGCATTTTAGGGACTGATCGTGCGAAGCGTTTTTAACGACCTGTTGTTTCGATTTGTGACGGTTTTAATGATGTTGCATCAAGATAAAAACTTATATTCAACTAGAGCCTGGGTCGGGTTTTCTCTCGACTTTGSGGGGTCCCGCAGCTTCGGGATTTTGTCTGGGGGTTGTTTATTCTTCCCTTTAATTCCCTGTGTTGCAAAACCTTCCCCGAGCTCCCGCCGAGATAAATCCGGTGCTGAGTGTCGCCCCTGCCCCATTGAACTCTGGCTTTTCACTTTTTCTGCCTTTTTTTCTT